>NW_027436081.1:0-239000 GCF_964199755.1 Larus michahellis
TGTATATTGGTTTTGAGGAACTGTCCCCAGACAGTGTAGGCAGAAAAGTTCCTGGCTCACTGAATGCCGTTCCTGCAGAGACACTGCCATCAATGTGGGAGATATGTCAAGATGTGTGTTGGTTTTGAGGACGGCTCTCTGGAGAGTCTTAGCAAAGAGGTCACACGGATAATCAGAGCAATTCTCAGAGACACTGAGAACAACCATACAATTCACTTTTGGCCCTTTGCTTGTTTTACGTATAACAAGACGTTTATGGATTTTGAGGAGAACTCCTCGAGGGTGTAGGCACAAAAGTTGGTGGCACACTGAATGCCGTTATTGGAGACACTGAGAAACAAGCCCTACAATTCCCTCCTGGCTCTTTCCATGTTGGAGGCAGAGCAAGAAGATTGTTGGCTGGTTTTGCGCCTAGCTCTATGGCGAGAGTAGGCAGAGACATAATTAGGTGACTTGAAGCAGTTCCTATCGAGTCCAAGAACAGTCCCCACCTTTCCCTGCTGGCAGTTTCCATGTGGACATATGTCTTGATATGTGCTTTGCTTTTGAGCACAACTCTCTCGAGAGAATGTTAGCAAAGAGGTAACGGGGAGAGTAGAAAGCAGTACTCAAAGACAGGGAGAACAAGCTCTACATTTCCCACCTGGCACTTCCCATGTAGGAGATATAGCAGGATGTATACTGGTTTTGAGGACAACTCAATGGACAATGTAGGGAGAAAAGTTCCTGGCTCCTTGAATGCCGTTTCTGGAGACCCTGCGATCAATGTGGGAGATATGTCAACACGTGTGTTGGTTTTGAGGACGGCTCTCTGGAGAGTCTTAGCAAAGAGGTCACACTGATAATCAGAGCAATTCTCAGAGACACTGAGAACAAGATCGACAATTCGCTCTTGGCACTTTCCCTGTAGGAGATACCGCAAGACGTTTCTGTATATTGGGCACAGCACTCTGCAGGCTGTTAGCAGAGACTTTCCCGGGACAGTGAAACCCGACGTCAGAGACACTGAGAAGAAGCCCCAATGTTCCTTCCAGTCATTTTCAGTGTGGGTGCCTTCTCCACATCGTTCCTGGTTTCACTGCAGCTCTGAAGAGAATGTTAGCAAAGAGGCAACCGGGACAGTGAAAACAGTACTCAAAGACAGGGAGAGCAAGCTCTCTCTTGGCACTTTGGATGTGGGACATACAGCGAGATGTTTGCTGCTTTTGTGTTTGGCTGTTGGGAGATTTACAGCACAAAGATATCTAGTTGATTTGAAGCAGTTCTGAGAAAGTCTAAACATAATCCCCACTTTTCCCTCCTGGCATTTTCCATGTGGGAGATATATAGCAGGATGTATATTGGTTTTAAGGAACTGTCCCCGGACAATGTAGGCAGAAAAGTTCCTGGCTCCTTGAATGTCGTTCCTGGAGACCCTGCGATCAATGTGGGAGATATGTCAAGATGTGTGTTGCTTTTGAGGACGTCTCTCTGGAGAGTCTTAGCAAAGAGGTCACAAGGATAATCAGAGCAATTCTCAGAGACACTGAGACCAAGCTCGACAATTCCTCCTGGCACTTTCCCTGTAGGAGATACCGCAAGACGTTTCTGTGTATTGGGCACTGCGCTCTGCAGGGTGTTAGCAGAGACTTTCCCGGCACAGTGAAACCCGACGTCAGAGACACTGAGAAGAAGCCCCAATGTTCCTTCCAGTCATTTTCAGTGTGGGTGCCTTCTCCACGTGGTTCCTGGTTTCACTGCAGCTCTGAAGAGAATGTTAGCAAAGAGGTAATCGGGACAGTGAAAACAGTACTCAAAGACAGGGAGAGCAAGCTCTACATTATTCTCTTGGCACTTTCCATGGAGTAGATATAGCAGGATATATACCGGTTTTGAGGACAACTCAGTGGACAGTGTAGGCAGAAAAGTTCCTGGCTCGCTGAATGCCGTTCCTGGAGAGACACTGCGATCAAATCCTACAATTGCCTAAGAGCACTTTCCATGTGGGAGATATGTCAAGGTGTGCTTTGGTTTGGAGCACAACTCTCTCTCGAGAACGTTAGCAAAGAGGTAACCGGGAGAGTAGAAAGCAGTACTCAAAGACAGGGAGAACAAGCTCTACATTTCCCACCTGGCACTTTCCATGTGGGAGATATAGCAGGATGTATATTGGTTTTGAGGAACTGTCCCCAGACAGTGTAGGCAGAAAAGTTCCTGGCTCACTGAATGCCGTTCCTGGAGAGACACTGCCATCAATGTGGGAGATATGTCAAGATGTGTGTTGGTTTTGAGGACGGCTCTCTGGAGAGTCTTAGCAAAGAGGTCACACGGATAATCAGAGCAATTCTCAGAGACACTGAGAACAACCATACAATTCACTTTTGGCCCTTTGCTTGTTTTACGTATAACAAGACGTTTATGGATTTTGAGGAGAACTCCTCGAGGGTGTAGGCACAAAAGTTGGTGGCACACTGAATGCCGTTATTGGAGACACTGAGAAACAAGCCCTACAATTCCCTCCTGGCTCTTTCCATGTTGGAGGGAGAGCAAGAAGATTGTTGGCTGGTTTTGCGCCTAGCTCTATGGCGAGAGTAGGCAGAGACATAATTAGGTGACTTGAAGCAGTTCCTATCGAGTCCAAGAACAGTCCCCACCTTTCCCTGCTGGCAGTTTCCATGTGGACATATGTCTTGATATGTGCTTTGCTTTTGAGCACAACTCTCTCTCGAGAATGTTAGCAAAGAGGTAACAGGGAGAGTAGAAAGCAGTACTCAAAGACAGGGAGAACAAGCTCTACATTTCCCACCTGGCACTTCCCATGTAGGAGATATAGCAGGATGTATACTGGTTTTGAGGACAACTCAATGGACAATGTAGGGAGAAAAGTTCCTGGCTCCTTGAATGCCGTTTCTGGAGACCCTGCGATCAATGTGGGAGATATGTCAACACGTGTGTTGGTTTTGAGGACGGCTCTCTGGAGAGTCTTAGCAAAGAGGTCACACTGATAATCAGAGCAATTCTCAGAGACACTGAGAACAAGATCGACAATTCGCTCTTGGCACTTTCCCTGCAGGAGATACCGCAAGACGTTTCTGTATATTGGGCACTGCGCTCTGCAGGCTGTTAGCAGAGACTTTCCCGGGACAGTGAAACCCGACGTCAGAGACACTGAGAAGAAGCCCCAATGTTCCTTCCAGTCATTTTCAGTGTGGGTGCCTTCTCCACATGGTTCCTGGTTTCACTGCAGCTCTGAAGAGAATGTTAGCAAAGAGGCAACCGGGACAGTGAAAACAGTACTCAAAGACAGGGAGAGCAAGCTCTCTCTTGGCACTTTGGATGTGGGACATACAGCGAGATGTTTGCTGCTTTTGTGTTTGGCTGTTGGGAGATTTACAGCACAAAGATATCTAGTTGATTTGAAGCAGTTCTGAGAAAGTCTAAACATAATCCCCACTTTTCCCTCCTGGCATTTTCCATGTGGGAGATATAGCAGGATGTATATTGGTTTTAAGGAACTGTCCCCGGACAATGTAGGCAGAAAAGTTCCTGGCTCCTTGAATGCCGTTCCTGGAGACCCTGCGATCAATGTGGGAGATATGTCAAGATGTGTGTTGGTTTTGAGGACGGCTCTCTGGAGAGTCTTAGCAAAGAGGTCACAAGGATAATCAGAGCAATTCTCAGAGACACTGAGAACAAGCTCGACAATTCCTCCTGGCACTTTCCCTGTAGGAGATACCGCAAGACGTTTCTGTGTATTGGGCACTGCGCTCTGCAGGGTGTTAGCAGAGACTTTCCCGGGACAGTGAAACCCTATGTCAGAAACACTGAGAAGAAGCCCCAATGTTCCTTCCAGTCATTTTCAGTGTGGGTGCCTTCTCCACGTGGTTCCTGGTTTCACTGCAGCTCTGAAGAGAATGTTAGCAAAGAGGTAATCGGGACAGTGAAAACAGTACTCAAAGACAGGGAGAGCAAGCTCTACATTATTCTCTTGGCACTTTCCATGGAGTAGATATAGCAGGATATATACCGGTTTTGAGGACAACTCAGTGGACAGTGTAGGCAGAAAAGTTCCTGGCTCCCTGAATGCCGTTCCTGGAGAGACACTGCGATCAAATCCTACAATTGCCTAAGAGCACTTTCCATGTGGGAGATATGTCAAGGTGTGCTTTGGTTTGGAGCACAACTCTCTCTCGAGAACGTTAGCAAAGAGGTAACCGGGAGAGTAGAAAGCAGTACTCAAAGACAGGGAGAACAAGCTCTACATTTCCCACCTGGCACTTTCCCTGTGGGAGATATAGCAGGATGTATATTGGTTTTGAGGAACTGTCCCCAGACAGTGTAGGCAGAAAAGTTCCTGGCTCACTGAATGCCGTTCCTGGAGAGACACTGCCATCAATGTGGGAGATATGTCAAGATGTGTGTTGGTTTTGAGGATGGCTCTCTGGAGAGTCTTAGCAAAGAGGTCACACGGATAATCAGAGCAATTCTCAGAGACACTGAGAACAACCATACAATTCACTTTTGGCCCTTTGCTTGTTTTACGTATAACAAGACGTTTATGGATTTTGAGGAGAACTCCTCGAGGGTGTAGGCACAAAAGTTGGTGGCACACTGAATGCCGTTATTGGAGACACTGAGAAACAAGCCCTACAATTCCCTCCTGGCTCTTTCCATGTTGGAGGGAGAGCAAGAAGATTGTTGGCTGGTTTTGCGCCTAGCTCTATGGCGAGAGTAGGCAGAGACATAATTAGGTGACTTGAAGCAGTTCCTATCGAGTCCAAGAACAGTCCCCACCTTTCCCTGCTGGCAGTTTCCATGTGGACATATGTCTTGATATGTGCTTTGCTTTTGAGCACAACTCTCTCGAGAGAATGTTAGCAAAGAGGTAACGGGGAGAGTAGAAAGCAGTACTCAAAGACAGGGAGAACAAGCTCTACATTTCCCACCTGGCACTTCCCATGTAGGAGATATAGCAGGATGTATACTGGTTTTGAGGACAACTCAATGGACAATGTAGGGAGAAAAGTTCCTGGCTCCTTGAATGCCGTTTCTGGAGACCCTGCGATCAATGTGGGAGATATGTCAACACGTGTGTTGGTTTTGAGGACGGCTCTCTGGAGAGTCTTAGCAAAGAGGTCACACTGATAATCAGAGCAATTCTCAGAGACACTGAGAACAAGATCGACAATTCGCTCTTGGCACTTTCCCTGCAGGAGATACCGCAAGACGTTTCTGTATATTGGGCACAGCACTCTGCAGGCTGTTAGCAGAGACTTTCCCGGGACAGTGAAACCCGACGTCAGAGACACTGAGAAGAAGCCCCAATGTTCCTTCCAGTCATTTTCAGTGTGGGTGCCTTCTCCACATCGTTCCTGGTTTCACTGCAGCTCTGAAGAGAATGTTAGCAAAGAGGTAACCGGGACAGTGAAAACAGTACTCAAAGACAGGGAGAGCAAGCTCTCTCTTGGCACTTTGGATGTGGGACATACAGCGAGATGTTTGCTGCTTTTGTGTTTGGCTGTTGGGAGATTTACAGCACAAAGATATCTAGTTGATTTGAAGCAGTTCTGAGAAAGTCTAAACATAATCCCCACTTTTCCCTCCTGGCATTTTCCATGTGGGAGATATATAGCAGGATGTATATTGGTTTTAAGGAACTGTCCCCGGACAATGTAGGCAGAAAAGTTCCTGGCTCCTTGAATGCCGTTCCTGGAGACCCTGCGATCAATGTGGGAGATATGTCAAGATGTGTGTTGCTTTTGAGGACGGCTCTCTGGAGAGTCTTAGCAAAGAGGTCACAAGGATAATCAGAGCAATTCTCAGAGACACTGAGACCAAGCTCGACAATTCCTCCTGGCACTTTCCCTGTAGGAGATACCGCAAGACGTTTCTGTGTATTGGGCACTGCGCTCTGCAGGGTGTTAGCAGAGACTTTCCCGGGACAGTGAAACCCTATGTCAGAGACACTGAGAAGAAGCCCCAATGTTCCTTCCAGTCATTTTCAGTGTGGGTGCCTTCTCCACGTGGTTCCTGGTTTCACTGCAGCTCTGAAGAGAATGTTAGCAAAGAGGTAATCGGGACAGTGAAAACAGTACTCAAAGACAGGGAGAGCAAGCTCTACATTATTCTCTTGGCACTTTCCATGGAGTAGATATAGCAGGATATATACCGGTTTTGAGGACAACTCAGTGGACAGTGTAGGCAGAAAAGTTCCTGGCTCGCTGAATGCCGTTCCTGGAGAGACACTGCGATCAAATCCTACAATTGCCTAAGAGCACTTTCCATGTGGGAGATATGTCAAGGTGTGCTTTGGTTTGGAGCACAACTCTCTCTCGAGAACGTTAGCAAAGAGGTAACCGGGAGAGTAGAAAGCAGTACTCAAAGACAGGGAGAACAAGCTCTACATTTCCCACCTGGCACTTTCCCTGTGGGAGATATAGCAGGATGTATATTGGTTTTGAGGAACTGTCCCCAGACAGTGTAGGCAGAAAAGTTCCTGGCTCACTGAATGCCGTTCCTGGAGAGACACTGCCATCAATGTGGGAGATATGTCAAGATGTGTGTTGGTTTTGAGGATGGCTCTCTGGAGAGTCTTAGCAAAGAGGTCACACGGATAATCAGAGCAATTCTCAGAGACACTGAGAACAACCATACAATTCACTTTTGGCCCTTTGCTTGTTTTACGTATAACAAGACGTTTATGGATTTTGAGGAGAACTCCTCGAGGGTGTAGGCACAAAAGTTGGTGGCACACTGAATGCCGTTATTGGAGACACTGAGAAACAAGCCCTACAATTCCCTCCTGGCTCTTTCCATGTTGGAGGGAGAGCAAGAAGATTGTTGGCTGGTTTTGCGCCTAGCTCTATGGCGAGAGTAGGCAGAGACATAATTAGGTGACTTGAAGCAGTTCCTATCGAGTCCAAGAACAGTCCCCACCTTTCCCTGCTGGCAGTTTCCATGTGGACATATGTCTTGATATGTGCTTTGCTTTTGAGCACAACTCTCTCGAGAGAATGTTAGCAAAGAGGTAACGGGGAGAGTAGAAAGCAGTACTCAAAGACAGGGAGAACAAGCTCTACATTTCCCACCTGGCACTTCCCATGTAGGAGATATAGCAGGATGTATACTGGTTTTGAGGACAACTCAATGGACAATGTAGGGAGAAAAGTTCCTGGCTCCTTGAATGCCGTTTCTGGAGACCCTGCGATCAATGTGGGAGATATGTCAACACGTGTGTTGGTTTTGAGGACGGCTCTCTGGAGAGTCTTAGCAAAGAGGTCACACTGATAATCAGAGCAATTCTCAGAGACACTGAGAACAAGATCGACAATTCGCTCTTGGCACTTTCCCTGCAGGAGATACCGCAAGACGTTTCTGTATATTGGGCACAGCACTCTGCAGGCTGTTAGCAGAGACTTTCCCGGGACAGTGAAACCCGACGTCAGAGACACTGAGAAGAAGCCCCAATGTTCCTTCCAGTCATTTTCAGTGTGGGTGCCTTCTCCACATGGTTCCTGGTTTCACTGCAGCTCTGAAGAGAATGTTAGCAAAGAGGTAACCGGGACAGTGAAAACAGTACTCAAAGACAGGGAGAGCAAGCTCTCTCTTGGCACTTTGGATGTGGGACATACAGCGAGATGTTTGCTGCTTTTGTGTTTGGCTGTTGGGAGATTTACAGCACAAAGATATCTAGTTGATTTGAAGCAGTTCTGAGAAAGTCTAAACATAATCCCCACTTTTCCCTCCTGGCATTTTCCATGTGGGAGATATATAGCAGGATGTATATTGGTTTTAAGGAACTGTCCCCGGACAATGTAGGCAGAAAAGTTCCTGGCTCCTTGAATGCCGTTCCTGGAGACCCTGCGATCAATGTGGGAGATATGTCAAGATGTGTGTTGCTTTTGAGGACGGCTCTCTGGAGAGTCTTAGCAAAGAGGTCACAAGGATAATCAGAGCAATTCTCAGAGACACTGAGACCAAGCTCGACAATTCCTCCTGGCACTTTCCCTGTAGGAGATACCGCAAGACGTTTCTGTGTATTGGGCACTGCGCTCTGCAGGGTGTTAGCAGAGACTTTCCCGGGACAGTGAAACCCTATGTCAGAGACACTGAGAAGAAGCCCCAATGTTCCTTCCAGTCATTTTCAGTGTGGGTGCCTTCTCCACGTGGTTCCTGGTTTCACTGCAGCTCTGAAGAGAATGTTAGCAAAGAGGTAATCGGGACAGTGAAAACAGTACTCAAAGACAGGGAGAGCAAGCTCTACATTATTCTCTTGGCACTTTCCATGGAGTAGATATAGCAGGATATATACCGGTTTTGAGGACAACTCAGTGGACAGTGTAGGCAGAAAAGTTCCTGGCTCACTGAATGCCGTTCCTGGAGAGACACTGCGATCAAATCCTACAATTGCCTAAGAGCACTTTCCATGTGGGAGATATATCAAGGTGTGCTTTGGTTTGGAGCACAACTCTCTCTCGAGAATGTTAGCAAAGAGGTAACCGGGAGAGTAGAAAGCAGTACTCAAAGACAGGGAGAACACGCTCTACATTTCCCACCTGGCACTTTCCATGTGGGAGATATAGCAGGATGTATATTGGTTTTGAGGAACTGTCCCCAGACAGTGTAGGCAGAAAAGTTCCTGGCTCACTGAATGCCGTTCCTGGAGAGACACTGCCATCAATGTGGGAGATATGTCAAGATGTGTGTTGGTTTTGAGGACGGCTCTCTGGAGAGTCTTAGCAAAGAGGTCACACGGATAATCAGAGCAATTCTCAGAGACACTGAGAACAACCATACAATTCACTTTTGGCCCTTTGCTTGTTTTACGTATAACAAGACGTTTATGGATTTTGAGGAGACCTCCTCGAGGGTGTAGGCACAAAAGTTGGTGGCACACTGAATGCCGTTATTGGAGACACTGAGAAACAAGCCCTACAATTCCCTCCTGGCTCTTTCCATGTTGGAGGGAGAGCAAGAAGATTGTTGGCTGGTTTTGCGCCTAGCTCTATGGCGAGAGTAGGCAGAGACATAATTAGGTGACTTGAAGCAGTTCCTATCGAGTCCAAGAACAGTCCCCACCTTTCCCTGCTGGCAGTTTCCATGTGGACATATGTCTTGATATGTGCTTTGCTTTTGAGCACAACTCTCTCGAGAGAATGTTAGCAAAGAGGTAACGGGGAGAGTAGAAAGCAGTACTCAAAGACAGGGAGAACAAGCTCTACATTTCCCACCTGGCACTTCCCATGTAGGAGATATAGCAGGATGTATACTGGTTTTGAGGACAACTCAATGGACAAAGTAGGGAGAAAAGTTCCTGGCTCCTTGAATGCCGTTTCTGGAGACCCTGCGATCAATGTGGGAGATATGTCAACACGTGTGTTGGTTTTGAGGACGGCTCTCTGGAGAGTCTTAGCAAAGAGGTCACACTGATAATCAGAGCAATTCTCAGAGACACTGAGAACAAGATCGACAATTCGCTCTTGGCACTTTCCCTGCAGGAGATACCGCAAGACGTTTCTGTATATTGGGCACAGCACTCTGCAGGCTGTTAGCAGAGACTTTCCCGGGACAGTGAAACCCGACGTCAGAGACACTGAGAAGAAGCCCCAATGTTCCTTCCAGTCATTTTCAGTGTGGGTGCCTTCTCCACATCGTTCCTGGTTTCACTGCAGCTCTGAAGAGAATGTTAGCAAAGAGGCAACCGGGACAGTGAAAACAGTACTCAAAGACAGGGAGAGCAAGCTCTCTCTTGGCACTTTGGATGTGGGACATACAGCGAGATGTTTGCTGCTTTTGTGTTTGGCTGTTGGGAGATTTACAGCACAAAGATATCTAGTTGATTTGAAGCAGTTCTGAGAAAGTCTAAACATAATCCCCACTTTTCCCTCCTGGCATTTTCCATGTGGGAGATATATAGCAGGATGTATATTGGTTTTAAGGAACTGTCCCCGGACAATGTAGGCAGAAAAGTTCCTGGTTCCTTGAATGCCGTTCCTGGAGACCCTGCGATCAATGTGGGAGATATGTCAAGATGTGTGTTGGTTTTGAGGACGGCTCTCTGGAGAGTCTTAGCAAAGAGGTCACAAGGATAATCAGAGCAATTCTCAGAGACACTGAGAACAAGATCGACAATTCCTCCTGGCACTTTCCCTGTAGGAGATACCGCAAGACGTTTCTGTGTATTGGGCACTGCGCTCTGCAGGGTGTTAGCAGAGACTTTCCCGGGACAGTGAAACCCGACGTCAGAGACACTGAGAAGAAGCCCCAATGTTCCTTCCAGTCATTTTCAGTGTGGGTGCCTTCTCCACGTGGTTCCTGGTTTCACTGCAGCTCTGAAGAGAATGTTAGCAAAGAGGTAAGCGGGACAGTGAAAACAGTACTCAAAGACAGGGAGAGCAAGCTCTACATTATTCTCTTGGCACTTTCCATGGAGTAGATATAGCAGGATATATACCGGTTTTGAGGACAACTCAGTGGACAGTGTAGGCAGAAAAGTTCCTGGCTCACTGAATGCCGTTCCTGGAGAGACACTGCGATCAAATCCTACAATTGCCTAAGACACTTTCCATGTGGGAGATATGTCAAGGTGTGCTTTGGTTTGGAGCACAACTCTCTCTCCAGAACGTTAGCAAAGAGGTAACCGGGAGAGTAGAAAGCAGTACTCAAAGACAGGGAGAACAAGCTCTACATTTCCCACCTGGCACTTTCCATGTGGGAGATATAGCAGGATGTATATTGGTTTTGAGGAACTGTCCCCAGACAGTGTAGGCAGAAAAGTTCCTGGCTCACTGAATGCCGTTCCTGGAGAGACACTGCCATCAATGTGGGAGATATGTCAAGATGTGTGTTGGTTTTGAGGACGGCTCTCTGGAGAGTCTTAGCAAAGAGGTCACACGGATAATCAGAGCAATTCTCAGAGACACTGAGAACAACCATACAATTCACTTTTGGCCCTTTGCTTGTTTTACGTATAACAAGACGTTTATGGATTTTGAGGAGAACTCCTCGAGGGTGTAGGCACAAAAGTTGGTGGCACACTGAATGCCGTTATTGGAGACACTGAGAAACAAGCCCTACAATTCCCTCCTGGCTCTTTCCATGTTGGAGGGAGAGCAAGAAGATTGTTGGCTGGTTTTGCGCCTAGCTCTATGGCGAGAGTAGGCAGAGACATAATTAGGTGACTTGAAGCAGTTCCTATCGAGTCCAAGAACAGTCCCCACCTTTCCCTGCTGGCAGTTTCCATGTGGACATATGTCTTGATATGTGCTTTGCTTTTGAGCACAACTCTCTCGAGAGAATGTTAGCAAAGAGGTAACGGGGAGAGTAGAAAGCAGTACTCAAAGACAGGGAGAACAAGCTCTACATTTCCCACCTGGCACTTCCCATGTAGGAGATATAGCAGGATGTATACTGGTTTTGAGGACAACTCAATGGACAATGTAGGGAGAAAAGTTCCTGGCTCCTTGAATGCCGTTCCTGGAGACCCTGCGATCAATGTGGGAGATATGTCAACACGTGTGTTGGTTTTGAGGACGGCTCTCTGGAGAGTCTTAGCAAAGAGGTCACACTGATAATCAGAGCAATTCTCAGAGACACTGAGAACAAGATCGACAATTCGCTCTTGGCACTTTCCCTGCAGGAGATACCGCAAGACGTTTCTGTATATTGGGCACAGCACTCTACAGGCTGTTAGCAGAGACTTTCCCGGGACAGTGAAACCCGACGTCAGAGACACTGAGAAGAAGCCCCAATGTTCCTTCCAGTCATTTTCAGTGTGGGTGCCTTCTCCACATGGTTCCTGGTTTCACTGCAGCTCTGAAGAGAATGTTAGCAAAGAGGTAACCGGGACAGTGAAAACAGTACTCAAAGACAGGGAGAGCAAGCTCTCTCTTGGCACTTTGGATGTGGGACATACAGCGAGATGTTTGCTGCTTTTGTGTTTGGCTGTTGGGAGATTTACAGCACAAAGATATCTAGTTGATTTGAAGCAGTTCTGAGAAAGTCTAAACATAATCCCCACTTTTCCCTCCTGGCATTTTCCATGTGGGAGATATATAGCAGGATGTATATTGGTTTTAAGGAACTGTCCCCGGACAATGTAGGCAGAAAAGTTCCTGGCTCCTTGAATGCCGTTCCTGGAGACCCTGCGATCAATGTGGGAGATATGTCAAGATGTGTGTTGCTTTTGAGGACGGCTCTCTGGAGAGTCTTAGCAAAGAGGTCACAAGGATAATCAGAGCAATTCTCAGAGACACTGAGACCAAGCTCGACAATTCCTCCTGGCACTTTCCCTGTAGGAGATACCGCAAGACGTTTCTGTGTATTGGGCACTGCGCTCTGCAGGGTGTTAGCAGAGACTTTCCCGGGACAGTGAAACCCGACATCAGAGACACTGAGAAGAAGCCCCAATGTTCCTTCCAGTCATTTTCAGTGTGGGTGCCTTCTCCACGTGGTTCCTGGTTTCACTGCAGCTCTGAAGAGAATGTTAGCAAAGAGGTAATCGGGACAGTGAAAACAGTACTCAAAGACAGGGAGAGCAAGCTCTACATTATTCTCTTGGCACTTTCCATGGAGTACATATAGCAGGATATATACCGGTTTTGAGGACAACTCAGTGGACAGTGTAGGCAGAAAAGTTCCTGGCTCCCTGAATGCCGTTCCTGGAGAGACACTGCGATCAAATCCTACAATTGCCTAAGAGCACTTTCCATGTGGGAGATATGTCAAGGTGTGCTTTGGTTTGGAGCACAACTCTCTCTCGAGAACGTTAGCAAAGAGGTAACCGGGAGAGTAGAAAGCAGTACTCAAAGACAGGGAGAACAAGCTCTACATTTCCCACCTGGCAATTTCCATGTGGGAGATATAGCAGGATGTATATTGGTTTTGAGGAACTGTCCCCAGACAGTGTAGGCAGAAAAGTTCCTGGCTCACTGAATGCCGTTCCTGGAGAGACACTGCCATCAATGTGGGAGATATGTCAAGATGTGTGTTGGTTTTGAGGACGGCTCTCTGGAGAGTCTTAGCAAAGAGGTCACACGGATAATCAGAGCAATTCTCAGAGACACTGAGAACAACCATACAATTCACTTTTGGCCCTTTGCTTGTTTTACGTATAACAAGACGTTTATGGATTTTGAGGAGAACTCCTCGAGGGTGTAGGCACAAAAGTTGGTGGCACACTGAATGCCGTTATTGGAGACACTGAGAAACAAGCCCTACAATTCCCTCCTGGCTCTTTCCATGTTGGAGGGAGAGCAAGAAGATTGTTGGCTGGTTTTGCGCCTAGCTCTATGGCGAGAGTAGGCAGAGACATAATTAGGTGACTTGAAGCAGTTCCTATCGAGTCCAAGAACAGTCCCCACCTTTCCCTGCTGGCAGTTTCCATGTGGACATATGTCTTGATATGTGCTTTGCTTTTGAGCACAACTCTCTCGAGAGAATGTTAGCAAAGAGGTAACGGGGAGAGTAGAAAGCAGTACTCAAAGACAGGGAGAACAAGCTCTACATTTCCCACCTGGCACTTCCCATGTAGGAGATATAGCAGGATGTATACTGGTTTTGAGGACAACTCAATGGACAATGTAGGGAGAAAAGTTCCTGGCTCCTTGAATGCCGTTTCTGGAGACCCTGCGATCAATGTGGGAGATATGTCAACACGTGTGTTGGTTTTGAGGACGGCTCTCTGGAGAGTCTTAGCAAAGAGGTCACACTGATAATCAGAGCAATTCTCAGAGACACTGAGAACAAGATCGACAATTCGCTCTTGGCACTTTCCCTGCAGGAGATACCGCAAGACGTTTCTGTGTATTGGGCACAGCACTCTGCAGGCTGTTAGCAGAGACTTTCCCGGGACAGTGAAACCCGACGTCAGAGACACTGAGAAGAAGCCCCAATGTTCCTTCCAGTCATTTTCAGTGTGGGTGCCTTCTCCACATCGTTCCTGGTTTCACTGCAGCTCTGAAGAGAATGTTAGCAAAGAGGTAACCGGGACAGTGAAAACAGTACTCAAAGACAGGGAGAGCAAGCTCTCTCTTGGCACTTTGGATGTGGGACATACAGCGAGATGTTTGCTGCTTTTGTGTTTGGCTGTTGGGAGATTTACAGCACAAAGATATCTAGTTGATTTGAAGCAGTTCTGAGAAAGTCTAAACATAATCCCCACTTTTCCCTCCTGGCATTTTCCATGTGGGAGATATATAGCAGGATGTATATTGGTTTTAAGGAACTGTCCCCGGACAATGTAGGCAGAAAAGTTCCTGGCTCCTTGAATGCCGTTCCTGGAGACCCTGCGATCAATGTGGGAGATATGTCAAGATGTGTGTTGCTTTTGAGGACGGCTCTCTGGAGAGTCTTAGCAAAGAGGTCACAAGGATAATCAGAGCAATTCTCAGAGACACTGAGACCAAGCTCGACAATTCCTCCTGGCACTTTCCCTGTAGGAGATACCGCAAGACGTTTCTGTGTATTGGGCACTGCGCTCTGCAGGGTGTTAGCAGAGACTTTCCCGGGACAGTGAAACCCGACGTCAGAGACACTGAGAAGAAGCCCCAATGTTCCTTCCAGTCATTTTCAGTGTGGGTGCCTTCTCCACGTGGTTCCTGGTTTCACTGCAGCTCTGAAGAGAATGTTAGCAAAGAGGTAATCGGGACAGTGAAAACAGTACTCAAAGACAGGGAGAGCAAGCTCTACATTATTCTCTTGGCACTTTCCATGGAGTAGATATAGCAGGATATATACCGGTTTTGAGGACAACTCAGTGGACAGTGTAGGCAGAAAAGTTCCTGGCTCCCTGAATGCCGTTCCTGGAGAGACACTGCGATCAAATCCTACAATTGCCTAAGAGCACTTTCCATGTGGGAGATATGTCAAGGTGTGCTTTGGTTTGGAGCACAACTCTCTCTCGAGAACGTTAGCAAAGAGGTAACCGGGAGAGTAGAAAGCAGTACTCAAAGACAGGGAGAACAAGCTCTACATTTCCCACCTGGCACTTTCCATGTGGGAGATATAGCAGGATGTATATTGGTTTTGAGGAACTGTCCCCAGACAGTGTAGGCAGAAAAGTTCCTGGCTCACTGAATGCCGTTCCTGGAGAGACACTGCCATCAATGTGGGAGATATGTCAAGATGTGTGTTGGTTTTGAGGACGGCTCTCTGGAGAGTCTTAGCAAAGAGGTCACACGGATAATCAGAGCAATTCTCAGAGACACTGAGAACAACCATACAATTCACTTTTGGCCCTTTGCTTGTTTTACGTATAACAAGACGTTTATGGATTTTGAGGGGAACTCCTCGAGGGTGTAGGCACAAAAGTTGGTGGCACACTGAATGCCGTTATTGGAGACACTGAGAAACAAGCCCTACAATTCCCTCCTGGCTCTTTCCATGTTGGAGGCAGAGCAAGATTGTTGGCTGGTTTTGCGCCTAGCTCTATGGCGAGAGTAGGCAGAGACATAATTAGGTGACTTGAAGCAGTTCCTATCGAGTCCAAGAACTGTCCCCACCTTTCCCTGCTGGCAGTTTCCATGTGGACATATGTCTTGATATGTGCTTTGCTTTTGAGCACAACTCTCTCGAGAGAATGTTAGCAAAGAGGTAACGGGGAGAGTAGAAAGCAGTACTCAAAGACAGGGAGAACAAGCTCTACATTTCCCACCTGGCACTTCCCATGTAGGAGATATAGCAGGATGTATACTGGTTTTGAGGACAACTCAATGGACAATATAGGGAGAAAAGTTCCTGGCTCCTTGAATGCCGTTTCTGGAGACCCTGCGATCAATGTGGGAGATATGTCAACACGTGTGTTGGTTTTGAGGACGGCTCTCTGGAGAGTCTTAGCAAAGAGGTCACACTGATAATCAGAGCAATTCTCAGAGACACTGAGAACAAGATCGACAATTCGCTCTTGGCACTTTCCCTGCAGGAGATACCGCAAGACGTTTCTGTGTATTGGGCACAGCACTCTGCAGGCTGTTAGCAGAGACTTTCCCGGGACAGTGAAACCCGACGTCAGAGACACTGAGAAGAAGCCCCAATGTTCCTTCCAGTCATTTTCAGTGTGGGTGCCTTCTCCACATCGTTCCTGGTTTCACTGCAGCTCTGAAGAGAATGTTAGCAAAGAGGTAACCGGGACAGTGAAAACAGTACTCAAAGACAGGGAGAGCAAGCTCTCTCTTGGCACTTTGGATGTGGGACATACAGCGAGATGTTTGCTGCTTTTGTGTTTGGCTGTTGGGAGATTTACAGCACAAAGATATCTAGTTGATTTGAAGCAGTTCTGAGAAAGTCTAAACATAATCCCCACTTTTCCCTCCTGGCATTTTCCATGTGGGAGATATATAGCAGGATGTATATTGGTTTTAAGGAACTGTCCCCGGACAATGTAGGCAGAAAAGTTCCTGGCTCCTTGAATGCCGTTCCTGGAGACCCTGCGATCAATGTGGGAGATATGTCAACACGTGTGTTGCTTTTGAGGACGGCTCTCTGGAGAGTCTTAGCAAAGAGGTCACAAGGATAATCAGAGCAATTCTCAGAGACACTGAGACCAAGCTCGACAATTCCTCCTGGCACTTTCCCTGTAGGAGATACCGCAAGACGTTTCTGTGTATTGGGCACTGCGCTCTGCAGGGTGTTAGCAGAGACTTTCCCGGGACAGTGAAACCCGACATCAGAGACACTGAGAAGAAGCCCCAATGTTCCTTCCAGTCATTTTCAGTGTGGGTGCCTTCTCCACGTGGTTCCTGGTTTCACTGCAGCTCTGAAGAGAATGTTAGCAAAGAGGTAATCGGGACAGTGAAAACAGTACTCAAAGACAGGGAGAGCAAGCTCTACATTATTCTCTTGGCACTTTCCATGGAGTAGATATAGCAGGATATATACCGGTTTTGAGGACAACTCAGTGGACAGTGTAGGCAGAAAAGTTCCTGGCTCGCTGAATGCCGTTCCTGGAGAGACACTGCGATCAAATCCTACAATTGCCTAAGAGCACTTTCCATGTGGGAGATATGTCAAGGTGTGCTTTGGTTTGGAGCACAACTCTCTCTCGAGAACGTTAGCAAAGAGGTAACCGGGAGAGTAGAAAGCAGTACTCAAAGACAGGGAGAACAAGCTCTACATTTCCCACCTGGCACTTTCCATGTGGGAGATATAGCAGGATGTATATTGGTTTTGAGGAACTGTCCCCAGACAGTGTAGGCAGAAAAGTTCCTGGCTCACTGAATGCCGTTCCTGGAGAGACACTGCCATCAATGTGGGAGATATGTCAAGATGTGTGTTGGTTTTGAGGACGGCTCTCTGGAGAGTCTTAGCAAAGAGGTCACACGGATAATCAGAGCAATTCTCAGAGACACTGAGAACAACCATACAATTCACTTTTGGCCCTTTGCTTGTTTTACGTATAACAAGACGTTTATGGATTTTGAGGGGAACTCCTCGAGGGTGTAGGCACAAAAGTTGGTGGCACACTGAATGCCGTTATTGGAGACACTGAGAAACAAGCCCTACAATTCCCTCCTGGCTCTTTCCATGTTGGAGGGAGAGCAAGATTGTTGGCTGGTTTTGCGCCTAGCTCTATGGCGAGAGTAGGCAGAGACATAATTAGGTGACTTGAAGCAGTTCCTATCGAGTCCAAGAACAGTCCCCACCTTTCCCTGCTGGCAGTTTCCATGTGGACATATGTCTTGATATGTGCTTTGCTTTTGAGCACAACTCTCTCGAGAGAATGTTAGCAAAGAGGTAACGGGGAGAGTAGAAAGCAGTACTCAAAGACAGGGAGAACAAGCTCTACATTTCCCACCTGGCACTTCCCATGTAGGAGATATAGCAGGATGTATACTGGTTTTGAGGACAACTCAATGGACAATGTAGGGAGAAAAGTTCCTGGCTCCTTGAATGCCGTTTCTGGAGACCCTGCGATCAATGTGGGAGATATGTCAACACGTGTGTTGGTTTTGAGGACGGCTCTCTGGAGAGTCTTAGCAAAGAGGTCACACTGATAATCAGAGCAATTCTCAGAGACACTGAGAACAAGATCGACAATTCGCTCTTGGCACTTTCCCTGCAGGAGATACCGCAAGACGTTTCTGTGTATTGGGCACAGCACTCTGCAGGCTGTTAGCAGAGACTTTCCCGGGACAGTGAAACCCGACGTCAGAGACACTGAGAAGAAGCCCCAATGTTCCTTCCAGTCATTTTCAGTGTGGGTGCCTTCTCCACATGGTTCCTGGTTTCACTGCAGCTCTGAAGAGAATGTTAGCAAAGAGGTAACCGGGACAGTGAAAACAGTACTCAAAGACAGGGAGAGCAAGCTCTCTCTTGGCACTTTGGATGTGGGACATACAGCGAGATGTTTGCTGCTTTTGTGTTTGGCTGTTGGGAGATTTACAGCACAAAGATATCTAGTTGATTTGAAGCAGTTCTGAGAAAGTCTAAACATAATCCCCACTTTTCCCTCCTGGCATTTTCCATGTGGGAGATATATAGCAGGATGTATATTGGTTTTAAGGAACTGTCCCCGGACAATGTAGGCAGAAAAGTTCCTGGCTCCTTGAATGCCGTTCCTGGAGACCCTGCGATCAATGTGGGAGATATGTCAAGATGTGTGTTGCTTTTGAGGACGGCTCTCTGGAGAGTCTTAGCAAAGAGGTCACAAGGATAATCAGAGCAATTCTCAGAGACACTGAGAACAAGCTCGACAATTCCTCCTGGCACTTTCCCTGTAGGAGATACCGCAAGACGTTTCTGTGTATTGGGCACTGCGCTCTGCAGGGTGTTAGCAGAGACTTTCCCGGGACAGTGAAACCCGACATCAGAGACACTGAGAAGAAGCCCCAATGTTCCTTCCAGTCATTTTCAGTGTGGGTGCCTTCTCCACGTGGTTCCTGGTTTCACTGCAGCTCTGAAGAGAATGTTAGCAAAGAGGTAATCGGGACAGTGAAAACAGTACTCAAAGACAGGGAGAGCAAGCTCTACATTATTCTCTTGGCACTTTCCATGGAGTACATATAGCAGGATATATACCGGTTTTGAGGACAACTCAGTGGACAGTGTAGGCAGAAAAGTTCCTGGCTCCCTGAATGCCGTTCCTGGAGAGACACTGCGATCAAATCCTACAATTGCCTAAGAGCACTTTCCATGTGGGAGATATGTCAAGGTGTGCTTTGGTTTGGAGCACAACTCTCTCGAGAGAACGTTAGCAAAGAGGTAACCGGGAGAGTAGAAAGCAGTACTCAAAGACAGGGAGAACAAGCTCTACATTTCCCACCTGGCAATTTCCATGTGGGAGATATAGCAGGATGTATATTGGTTTTGAGGAACTGTCCCCAGACAGTGTAGGCAGAAAAGTTCCTGGCTCACTGAATGCCGTTCCTGGAGAGACACTGCCATCAATGTGGGAGATATGTCAAGATGTGTGTTGGTTTTGAGGACGGCTCTCTGGAGAGTCTTAGCAAAGAGGTCACACGGATAATCAGAGCAATTCTCAGAGACACTGAGAACAACCATACAATTCACTTTTGGCCCTTTGCTTGTTTTACGTATAACAAGACGTTTATGGATTTTGAGGAGAACTCCTCGAGGGTGTAGGCACAAAAGTTGGTGGCACACTGAATGCCGTTATTGGAGACACTGAGAAACAAGCCCTACAATTCCCTCCTGGCTCTTTCCATGTTGGAGGGAGAGCAAGAAGATTGTTGGCTGGTTTTGCGCCTAGCTCTATGGCGAGAGTAGGCAGAGACATAATTAGGTGACTTGAAGCAGTTCCTATCGAGTCCAAGAACAGTCCCCACCTTTCCCTGCTGGCAGTTTCCATGTGGACATATGTCTTGATATGTGCTTTGCTTTTGAGCACAACTCTCTCGAGAGAATGTTAGCAAAGAGGTAACGGGGAGAGTAGAAAGCAGTACTCAAAGACAGGGAGAACAAGCTCTACATTTCCCACCTGGCACTTCCCATGTAGGAGATATAGCAGGATGTATACTGGTTTTGAGGACAACTCAATGGACAATGTAGGGAGAAAAGTTCCTGGCTCCTTGAATGCCGTTTCTGGAGACCCTGCGATCAATGTGGGAGATATGTCAACACGTGTGTTGGTTTTGAGGACGGCTCTCTGGAGAGTCTTAGCAAAGAGGTCACACTGATAATCAGAGCAATTCTCAGAGACACTGAGAACAAGATCGACAATTCGCTCTTGGCACTTTCCCTGCAGGAGATACCGCAAGACGTTTCTGTGTATTGGGCACAGCACTCTGCAGGCTGTTAGCAGAGACTTTCCCGGGACAGTGAAACCCGACGTCAGAGACACTGAGAAGAAGCCCCAATGTTCCTTCCAGTCATTTTCAGTGTGGGTGCCTTCTCCACATCGTTCCTGGTTTCACTGCAGCTCTGAAGAGAATGTTAGCAAAGAGGTAACCGGGACAGTGAAAACAGTACTCAAAGACAGGGAGAGCAAGCTCTCTCTTGGCACTTTGGATGTGGGACATACAGCGAGATGTTTGCTGCTTTTGTGTTTGGCTGTTGGGAGATTTACAGCACAAAGATATCTAGTTGATTTGAAGCAGTTCTGAGAAAGTCTAAACATAATCCCCACTTTTCCCTCCTGGCATTTTCCATGTGGGAGATATATAGCAGGATGTATATTGGTTTTAAGGAACTGTCCCCGGACAATGTAGGCAGAAAAGTTCCTGGCTCCTTGAATGCCGTTCCTGGAGACCCTGCGATCAATGTGGGAGATATGTCAACACGTGTGTTGCTTTTGAGGACGGCTCTCTGGAGAGTCTTAGCAAAGAGGTCACAAGGATAATCAGAGCAATTCTCAGAGACACTGAGACCAAGCTCGACAATTCCTCCTGGCACTTTCCCTGTAGGAGATACCGCAAGACGTTTCTGTGTATTGGGCACTGCGCTCTGCAGGGTGTTAGCAGAGACTTTCCCGGGACAGTGAAACCCGACGTCAGAGACACTGAGAAGAAGCCCCAATGTTCCTTCCAGTCATTTTCAGTGTGGGTGCCTTCTCCACGTGGTTCCTGGTTTCACTGCAGCTCTGAAGAGAATGTTAGCAAAGAGGTAATCGGGACAGTGAAAACAGTACTCAAAGACAGGGAGAGCAAGCTCTACATTATTCTCTTGGCACTTTCCATGGAGTAGATATAGCAGGATATATACCGGTTTTGAGGACAACTCAGTGGACAGTGTAGGCAGAAAAGTTCCTGGCTCGCTGAATGCCGTTCCTGGAGAGACACTGCGATCAAATCCTACAATTGCCTAAGAGCACTTTCCATGTGGGAGATATGTCAAGGTGTGCTTTGGTTTGGAGCACAACTCTCTCTCGAGAACGTTAGCAAAGAGGTAACCGGGAGAGTAGAAAGCAGTACTCAAAGACAGGGAGAACAAGCTCTACATTTCCCACCTGGCACTTTCCATGTGGGAGATATAGCAGGATGTATATTGGTTTTGAGGAACTGTCCCCAGACAGTGTAGGCAGAAAAGTTCCTGGCTCACTGAATGCCGTTCCTGGAGAGACACTGCCATCAATGTGGGAGATATGTCAAGATGTGTGTTGGTTTTGAGGACGGCTCTCTGGAGAGTCTTAGCAAAGAGGTCACACGGATAATCAGAGCAATTCTCAGAGACACTGAGAACAACCATACAATTCACTTTTGGCCCTTTGCTTGTTTTACGTATAACAAGACGTTTATGGATTTTGAGGGGAACTCCTCGAGGGTGTAGACACAAAAGTTGGTGGCACACTGAATGCCGTTATTGGAGACACTGAGAAACAAGCCCTACAATTCCCTCCTGGCTCTTTCCATGTTGGAGGCAGAGCAAGAAGATTGTTGGCTGGTTTTGCGCCTAGCTCTATGGCGAGAGTAGGCAGAGACATAATTAGGTGACTTGAAGCAGTTCCTATCGAGTCCAAGAACAGTCCCCACCTTTCCCTGCTGGCAGTTTCCATGTGGACATATGTCTTGATATGTGCTTTGCTTTTGAGCACAACTCTCTCGAGAGAATGTTAGCAAAGAGGTAACGGGGAGAGTAGAAAGCAGTACTCAAAGACAGGGAGAACAAGCTCTACATTTCCCACCTGGCACTTCCCATGTAGGAGATATAGCAGGATGTATACTGGTTTTGAGGACAACTCAATGGACAATGTAGGGAGAAAAGTTCCTGGCTCCTTGAATGCCGTTTCTGGAGACCCTGCGATCAATGTGGGAGATATGTCAACACGTGTGTTGGTTTTGAGGACGGCTCTCTGGAGAGTCTTAGCAAAGAGGTCACACTGATAATCAGAGCAATTCTCAGAGACACTGAGAACAAGATCGACAATTCGCTCTTGGCACTTTCCCTGCAGGAGATACCGCAAGACGTTTCTGTATATTGGGCACAGCACTCTGCAGGCTGTTAGCAGAGACTTTCCCGGGACAGTGAAACCCGACGTCAGAGACACTGAGAAGAAGCCCCAATGTTCCTTCCAGTCATTTTCAGTGTGGGTGCCTTCTCCACGTGGTTCCTGGTTTCACTGCAGCTCTGAAGAGAATGTTAGCAAAGAGGTAATCGGGACAGTGAAAACAGTACTCAAAGACAGGGAGAGCAAGCTCTACATTATTCTCTTGGCACTTTCCATGGAGTAGATATAGCAGGATATATACCGGTTTTGAGGACAACTCAGTGGACAGTGTAGGCAGAAAAGTTCCTGGCTCGCTGAATGCCGTTCCTGGAGAGACACTGCGATCAAATCCTACAATTGCCTAAGAGCACTTTCCATGTGGGAGATATGTCAAGGTGTGCTTTGGTTTGGAGCACAACTCTCTCTCGAGAACGTTAGCAAAGAGGTAACCGGGAGAGTAGAAAGCAGTACTGAAAGACAGGGAGAACAAGCTCTACATTTCCCACCTGGCACTTTCCATGTGGGAGATATAGCAGGATGTATATTGGTTTTGAGGAACTGTCCCCAGACAGTGTAGGCAGAAAAGTTCCTGGCTCACTGAATGCCGTTCCTGGAGAGACACTGCCATCAATGTGGGAGATATGTCAAGATGTGTGTTGGTTTTGAGGACGGCTCTCTGGAGAGTCTTAGCAAAGAGGTCACACGGATAATCAGAGCAATTCTCAGAGACACTGAGAACAACCATACAATTCACTTTTGGCCCTTTGCTTGTTTTACGTATAACAAGACGTTTATGGATTTTGAGGGGAACTCCTCGAGGGTGTAGACACAAAAGTTGGTGGCACACTGAATGCCGTTATTGGAGACACTGAGAAACAAGCCCTACAATTCCCTCCTGGCTCTTTCCATGTTGGAGGCAGAGCAAGAAGATTGTTGGCTGGTTTTGCGCCTAGCTCTATGGCGAGAGTAGGCAGAGACATAATTAGGTGACTTGAAGCAGTTCCTATCGAGTCCAAGAACAGTCCCCACCTTTCCCTGCTGGCAGTTTCCATGTGGACATATGTCTTGATATGTGCTTTGCTTTTGAGCACAACTCTCTCGAGAGAATGTTAGCAAAGAGGTAACGGGGAGAGTAGAAAGCAGTACTCAAAGACAGGGAGAACAAGCTCTACATTTCCCACCTGGCACTTCCCATGTAGGAGATATAGCAGGATGTATACTGGTTTTGAGGACAACTCAATGGACAATGTAGGGAGAAAAGTTCCTGGCTCCTTGAATGCCGTTTCTGGAGACCCTGCGATCAATGTGGGAGATATGTCAACACGTGTGTTGGTTTTGAGGACGGCTCTCTGGAGAGTCTTAGCAAAGAGGTCACACTGATAATCAGAGCAATTCTCAGAGACACTGAGAACAAGATCGACAATTCGCTCTTGGCACTTTCCCTGCAGGAGATACCGCAAGACGTTTCTGTATATTGGGCACAGCACTCTGCAGGCTGTTAGCAGAGACTTTCCCGGGACAGTGAAACCCGACGTCAGAGACACTGAGAAGAAGCCCCAATGTTCCTTCCAGTCATTTTCAGTGTGGGTGCCTTCTCCACATCGTTCCTGGTTTCACTGCAGCTCTGAAGAGAATGTTAGCAAAGAGGCAACCGGGACAGTGAAAACAGTACTCAAAGACAGGGAGAGCAAGCTCTCTCTTGGCACTTTGGATGTGGGACATACAGCGAGATGTTTGCTGCTTTTGTGTTTGGCTGTTGGGAGATTTACAGCACAAAGATATCTAGTTGATTTGAAGCAGTTCTGAGAAAGTCTAAACATAATCCCCACTTTTCCCTCCTGGCATTTTCCATGTGGGAGATATATAGCAGGATGTATATTGGTTTTAAGGAACTGTCCCCGGACAATGTAGGCAGAAAAGTTCCTGGCTCCTTGAATGCCGTTCCTGGAGACCCTGCGATCAATGTGGGAGATATGTCAAGATGTGTGTTGGTTTTGAGGACGGCTCTCTGGAGAGTCTTAGCAAAGAGGTCACAAGGATAATCAGAGCAATTCTCAGAGACACTGAGACCAAGCTCGACAATTCCTCCTGGCACTTTCCCTGTAGGAGATACCGCAAGACGTTTCTGTGTATTGGGCACTGCGCTCTGCAGGGTGTTAGCAGAGACTTTCCCGGGACAGTGAAACCCTATGTCAGAGACACTGAGAAGAAGCCCCAATGTTCCTTCCAGTCATTTTCAGTGTGGGTGCCTTCTCCACGTGGTTCCTGGTTTCACTGCAGCTCTGAAGAGAATGTTAGCAAAGAGGTAATCGGGACAGTGAAAACAGTACTCAAAGACAGGGAGAGCAAGCTCTACATTATTCTCTTGGCACTTTCCATGGAGTAGATATAGCAGGATATATACCGGTTTTGAGGACAACTCAGTGGACAGTGTAGGCAGAAAAGTTCCTGGCTCGCTGAATGCCGTTCCTGGAGAGACACTGCGATCAAATCCTACAATTGCCTAAGAGCACTTTCCATGTGGGAGATATGTCAAGGTGTGCTTTGGTTTGGAGCACAACTCTCTCTCGAGAACGTTAGCAAAGAGGTAACCGGGAGAGTAGAAAGCAGTACTCAAAGACAGGGAGAACAAGCTCTACATTTCCCACCTGGCACTTTCCATGTGGGAGATATAGCAGGATGTATATTGGTTTTGAGGAACTGTCCCCAGACAGTGTAGGCAGAAAAGTTCCTGGCTCACTGAATGCCGTTCCTGGAGAGACACTGCCATCAATGTGGGAGATATGTCAAGATGTGTGTTGGTTTTGAGGACGGCTCTCTGGAGAGTCTTAGCAAAGAGGTCACACGGATAATCAGAGCAATTCTCAGAGACACTGAGAACAACCATACAATTCACTTTTGGCCCTTTGCTTGTTTTACGTATAACAAGACGTTTATGGATTTTGAGGAGAACTCCTCGAGGGTGTAGGCACAAAAGTTGGTGGCACACTGAATGCCGTTATTGGAGACACTGAGAAAGAAGCCCTACAATTCCCTCCTGGCTCTTTCCATGTTGGAGGCAGAGCAAGAAGATTGTTGGCTGGTTTTGCGCCTAGCTCTATGGCGAGAGTAGGCAGAGACATAATTAGGTGACTTGAAGCAGTTCCTATCGAGTCCAAGAACAGTCCCCACCTTTCCCTGCTGGCAGTTTCCATGTGGACATATGTCTTGATATGTGCTTTGCTTTTGAGCACAACTCTCTCGAGAGAATGTTAGCAAAGAGGTAACGGGGAGAGTAGAAAGCAGTACTCAAAGACAGGGAGAACAAGCTCTACATTTCCCACCTGGCACTTCCCATGTAGGAGATATAGCAGGATGTATACTGGTTTTGAGGACAACTCAATGGACAATATAGGGAGAAAAGTTCCTGGCTCCTTGAATGCCGTTTCTGGAGACCCTGCGATCAATGTGGGAGATATGTCAACACGTGTGTTGGTTTTGAGGACGGCTCTCTGGAGAGTCTTAGCAAAGAGGTCACACTGATAATCAGAGCAATTCTCAGAGACACTGAGAACAAGATCGACAATTCGCTCTTGGCACTTTCCCTGCAGGAGATACCGCAAGACGTTTCTGTGTATTGGGCACAGCACTCTGCAGGCTGTTAGCAGAGACTTTCCCGGGACAGTGAAACCCGACGTCAGAGACACTGAGAAGAAGCCCCAATGTTCCTTCCAGTCATTTTCAGTGTGGGTGCCTTCTCCACATGGTTCCTGGTTTCACTGCAGCTCTGAAGAGAATGTTAGCAAAGAGGTAACCGGGACAGTGAAAACAGTACTCAAAGACAGGGAGAGCAAGCTCTCTCTTGGCACTTTGGATGTGGGACATACAGCGAGATGTTTGCTGCTTTTGTGTTTGGCTGTTGGGAGATTTACAGCACAAAGATATCTAGTTGATTTGAAGCAGTTCTGAGAAAGTCTAAACATAATCCCCACTTTTCCCTCCTGGCATTTTCCATGTGGGAGATATATAGCAGGATGTATATTGGTTTTAAGGAACTGTCCCCGGACAATGTAGGCAGAAAAGTTCCTGGCTCCTTGAATGCCGTTCCTGGAGACCCTGCGATCAATGTGGGAGATATGTCAAGATGTGTGTTGCTTTTGAGGACGTCTCTCTGGAGAGTCTTAGCAAAGAGGTCACAAGGATAATCAGAGCAATTCTCAGAGACACTGAGACCAAGCTCGACAATTCCTCCTGGCACTTTCCCTGTAGGAGATACCGCAAGACGTTTCTGTGTATTGGGCACTGCGCTCTGCAGGGTGTTAGCAGAGACTTTCCCGGGACAGTGAAACCCTATGTCAGAGACACTGAGAAGAAGCCCCAATGTTCCTTCCAGTCATTTTCAGTGTGGGTGCCTTCTCCACGTGGTTCCTGGTTTCACTGCAGCTCTGAAGAGAATGTTAGCAAAGAGGTAATCGGGACAGTGAAAACAGTACTCAAAGACAGGGAGAGCAAGCTCTACATTATTCTCTTGGCACTTTCCATGGAGTACATATAGCAGGATATATACCGGTTTTGAGGACAACTCAGTGGACAGTGTAGGCAGAAAAGTTCCTGGCTCGCTGAATGCCGTTCCTGGAGAGACACTGCGATCAAATCCTACAATTGCCTAAGAGCACTTTCCATGTGGGAGATATGTCAAGGTGTGCTTTGGTTTGGAGCACAACTCTCTCTCGAGAACGTTAGCAAAGAGGTAACCGGGAGAGTAGAAAGCAGTACTCAAAGACAGGGAGAACAAGCTCTACATTTCCCACCTGGCACTTTCCATGTGGGAGATATAGCAGGATGTATATTGGTTTTGAGGAACTGTCCCCAGACAGTGTAGGCAGAAAAGTTCCTGGCTCACTGAATGCCGTTCCTGGAGAGACACTGCCATCAATGTGGGAGATATGTCAAGATGTGTGTTGGTTTTGAGGACGGCTCTCTGGAGAGTCTTAGCAAAGAGGTCACACGGATAATCAGAGCAATTCTCAGAGACACTGAGAACAACCATACAATTCACTTTTGGCCCTTTGCTTGTTTTACGTATAACAAGACGTTTATGGATTTTGAGGAGAACTCCTCGAGGGTGTAGGCACAAAAGTTGGTGGCACACTGAATGCCGTTATTGGAGACACTGAGAAACAAGCCCTACAATTCCCTCCTGGCTCTTTCCATGTTGGAGGGAGAGCAAGAAGATTGTTGGCTGGTTTTGCGCCTAGCTCTATGGCGAGAGTAGGCAGAGACATAATTAGGTGACTTGAAGCAGTTCCTATCGAGTCCAAGAACAGTCCCCACCTTTCCCTGCTGGCAGTTTCCATGTGGACATATGTCTTGATATGTGCTTTGCTTTTGAGCACAACTCTCTCGAGAGAATGTTAGCAAAGAGGTAACGGGGAGAGTAGAAAGCAGTACTCAAAGACAGGGAGAACAAGCTCTACATTTCCCACCTGGCACTTCCCATGTAGGAGATATAGCAGGATGTATACTGGTTTTGAGGACAACTCAATGGACAATGTAGGGAGAAAAGTTCCTGGCTCCTTGAATGCCGTTTCTGGAGACCCTGCGATCAATGTGGGAGATATGTCAACACGTGTGTTGGTTTTGAGGACGGCTCTCTGGAGAGTCTTAGCAAAGAGGTCACACTGATAATCAGAGCAATTCTCAGAGACACTGAGAACAAGATCGACAATTCGCTCTTGGCACTTTCCCTGCAGGAGATACCGCAAGACGTTTCTGTATATTGGGCACAGCACTCTGCAGGCTGTTAGCAGAGACTTTCCCGGGACAGTGAAACCCGACGTCAGAGACACTGAGAAGAAGCCCCAATGTTCCTTCCAGTCATTTTCAGTGTGGGTGCCTTCTCCACATCGTTCCTGGTTTCACTGCAGCTCTGAAGAGAATGTTAGCAAAGAGGCAACCGGGACAGTGAAAACAGTACTCAAAGACAGGGAGAGCAAGCTCTCTCTTGGCACTTTGGATGTGGGACATACAGTGAGATGTTTGCTGCTTTTGTGTTTGGCTGTTGGGAGATTTACAGCACAAAGATATCTAGTTGATTTGAAGCAGTTCTGAGAAAGTCTAAACATAATCCCCACTTTTCCCTCCTGGCATTTTCCATGTGGGAGATATATAGCAGGATGTATATTGGTTTTAAGGAACTGTCCCCGGACAATGTAGGCAGCAAAGTTCCTGGCTCCTTGAATGCCGTTCCTGGAGACCCTGCGATCAATGTGGGAGATATGTCAAGATGTGTGTTGGTTTTGAGGACGGCTCTCTGGAGAGTCTTAGCAAAGAGGTCACAAGGATAATCAGAGCAATTCTCAGAGACACTGAGACCAAGCTCGACAATTCCTCCTGGCACTTTCCCTGTAGGAGATACCGCAAGACGTTTCTGTGTATTGGGCACTGCGCTCTGCAGGGTGTTAGCAGAGACTTTCCCGGGACAGTGAAACCCTATGTCAGAGACACTGAGAAGAAGCCCCAATGTTCCTTCCAGTCATTTTCAGTGTGGGTGCCTTCTCCACGTGGTTCCTGGTTTCACTGCAGCTCTGAAGAGAATGTTAGCAAAGAGGTAATCGGGACAGTGAAAACAGTACTCAAAGACAGGGAGAGCAAGCTCTACATCATTCTCTTGGCACTTTCCATGGAGTAGATATAGCAGGATATATACCGGTTTTGAGGACAACTCAGTGGACAGTGTAGGCAGAAAAGTTCCTGGCTCCCTGAATGCCGTTCCTGGAGAGACACTGCGATCAAATCCTACAATTGCCTAAGAGCACTTTCCATGTGGGAGATATGTCAAGGTGTGCTTTGGTTTGGAGCACAACTTTCTCTCGAGAACGTTAGCAAAGAGGTAACCGGGAGAGTAGAAAGCAGTACTCAAAGACAGGGAGAACAAGCTCTACATTTCCCACCTGGCACTTTCCATGTGGGAGATATAGCAGGATGTATATTGGTTTTGAGGAACTGTCCCCAGACAGTGTAGGCAGAAAAGTTCCTGGCTCACTGAATGCTGTTCCTGGAGAGACACTGCCATCAATGTGGGAGATATGTCAAGATGTGTGTTGGTTTTGAGGACGGCTCTCTGGAGAGTCTTAGCAAAGAGGTCACACGGATAATCAGAGCAATTCTCAGAGACACTGAGAACAACCATACAATTCACTTTTGGCCCTTTGCTTGTTTTACGTATAACAAGACGTTTATGGATTTTGAGGAGAACTCCTCGAGGGTGTAGGCACAAAAGTTGGTGGCACACTGAATGCCGTTATTGGAGACACTGAGAAACAAGCCCTACAATTCCCTCCTGGCTCTTTCCATGTTGGAGGCAGAGCAAGAAGATTGTTGGCTGGTTTTGCGCCTAGCTCTATGGCGAGAGTAGGCAGAGACATAATTAGGTGACTTGAAGCAGTTCCTATCGAGTCCAAGAACAGTCCCCACCTTTCCCTGCTGGCAGTTTCCATGTGGACATATGTCTTGATATGTGCTTTGCTTTTGAGCACAACTCTCTCGAGAGAATGTTAGCAAAGAGGTAACGGGGAGAGTAGAAAGCAGTACTCAAAGACAGGGAGAACAAGCTCTACATTTCCCACCTGGCACTTCCCATGTAGGAGATATAGCAGGATGTATACTGGTTTTGAGGACAACTCAATGGACAATGTAGGCAGAAAAGTTCCTGGCTCCTTGAATGCCGTTTCTGGAGACCCTGCGATCAATGTGGGAGATATGTCAACACGTGTGTTGGTTTTGAGGACGGCTCTCTGGAGAGTCTTAGCAAAGAGGTCACACTGATAATCAGAGCAATTCTCAGAGACACTGAGAACAAGATCGACAATTCGCTCTTGGCACTTTCCCTGCAGGAGATACCGCAAGACGTTTCTGTATATTGGGCACAGCACTCTGCAGGCTGTTAGCAGAGACTTTCCCGGGACAGTGAAACCCGACGTCAGAGACACTGAGAAGAAGCCCCAATGTTCCTTCCAGTCATTTTCAGTGTGGGTGCCTTCTCCACATGGTTCCTGGTTTCACTGCAGCTCTGAAGAGAATGTTAGCAAAGAGGTAACCGGGACAGTGAAAACAGTACTCAAAGACAGGGAGAGCAAGCTCTCTCTTGGCACTTTGGATGTGGGACATACAGCGAGATGTTTGCTGCTTTTGTGTTTGGCTGTTGGGAGATTTACAGCACAAAGATATCTAGTTGATTTGAAGCAGTTCTGAGAAAGTCTAAACATAATCCCCACTTTTCCCTCCTGGCATTTTCCATGTGGGAGATATATAGCAGGATGTATATTGGTTTTAAGGAACTGTCCCCGGACAATGTAGGCAGAAAAGTTCCTGGCTCCTTGAATGCCGTTCCTGGAGACCCTGCGATCAATGTGGGAGATATGTCAAGATGTGTGTTGCTTTTGAGGACGGCTCTCTGGAGAGTCTTAGCAAAGAGGTCACAAGGATAATCAGAGCAATTCTCAGAGACACTGAGACCAAGCTCGACAATTCCTCCTGGCACTTTCCCTGTAGGAGATACCGCAAGACGTTTCTGTGTATTGGGCACTGCGCTCTGCAGGGTGTTAGCAGAGACTTTCCCGGGACAGTGAAACCCGACGTCAGAGACACTGAGAAGAAGCCCCAATGTTCCTTCCAGTCATTTTCAGTGTGGGTGCCTTCTCCACGTGGTTCCTGGTTTCACTGCAGCTCTGAAGAGAATGTTAGCAAAGAGGTAATCGGGACAGTGAAAACAGTACTCAAAGACAGGGAGAGCAAGCTCTACATTATTCTCTTGGCACTTTCCATGGAGTAGATATAGCAGGATATATACCGGTTTTGAGGACAACTCAGTGGACAGTGTAGGCAGAAAAGTTCCTGGCTCACTGAATGCCGTTCCTGGAGAGACACTGCGATCAAATCCTACAATTGCCTAAGAGCACTTTCCATGTGGGAGATATGTCAAGGTGTGCTTTGGTTTGGAGCACAACTCTCTCTCGAGAACGTTAGCAAAGAGGTAACCGGGAGAGTAGAAAGCAGTACTCAAAGACAGGGAGAACAAGCTCTACATTTCCCACCTGGCACTTTCCATGTGGGAGATATAGCAGGATGTATATTGGTTTTGAGGAACTGTCCCCAGACAGTGTAGGCAGAAAAGTTCCTGGCTCACTGAATGCCGTTCCTGGAGAGACACTGCCATCAATGTGGGAGATATGTCAAGATGTGTGTTGGTTTTGAGGACGGCTCTCTGGAGAGTCTTAGCAAAGAGGTCACACGGATAATCAGAGCAATTCTCAGAGACACTGAGAACAACCATACAATTCACTTTTGGCCCTTTGCTTGTTTTACGTATAACAAGACGTTTATGGATTTTGAGGAGAACTCCTCGAGGGTGTAGGCACAAAAGTTGGTGGCACACTGAATGCCGTTATTGGAGACACTGAGAAACAAGCCCTACAATTCCCTCCTGGCTCTTTCCATGTTGGAGGCAGAGCAAGAAGATTGTTGGCTGGTTTTGTGCCTAGCTCTATGGCGAGAGTAGGCAGAGACATAATTAGGTGACTTGAAGCAGTTCCTATCGAGTCCAAGAACAGTCCCCACCTTTCCCTGCTGGCAGTTTCCATGTGGACATATGTCTTGATATGTGCTTTGCTTTTGAGCACAACTCTCTCGAGAGAATGTTAGCAAAGAGGTAACGGGGAGAGTAGAAAGCAGTACTCAAAGACAGGGAGAACAAGCTCTACATTTCCCACCTGGCACTTCCCATGTAGGAGATATAGCAGGATGTATACTGGTTTTGAGGACAACTCAATGGACAATGTAGGGAGAAAAGTTCCTGGCTCCTTGAATGCCGTTTCTGGAGACCCTGCGATCAATGTGGGAGATATGTCAACACGTGTGTTGGTTTTGAGGACGGCTCTCTGGAGAGTCTTAGCAAAGAGGTCACACTGATAATCAGAGCAATTCTCAGAGACACTGAGAACAAGATCGACAATTCGCTCTTGGCACTTTCCCTGCAGGAGATACCGCAAGACGTTTCTGTATATTGGGCACAGCACTCTGCAGGCTGTTAGCAGAGACTTTCCCGGGACAGTGAAACCCGACGTCAGAGACACTGAGAAGAAGCCCCAATGTTCCTTCCAGTCATTTTCAGTGTGGGTGCCTTCTCCACGTGGTTCCTGGTTTCACTGCAGCTCTGAAGAGAATGTTAGCAAAGAGGTAACCGGGACAGTGAAAACAGTACTCAAAGACAGGGAGAGCAAGCTCTCTCTTGGCACTTTGGATGTGGGACATACAGCGAGATGTTTGCTGCTTTTGTGTTTGGCTGTTGGGAGATTTACAGCACAAAGATATCTAGTTGATTTGAAGCAGTTCTGAGAAAGTCTAAACATAATCCCCACTTTTCCCTCCTGGCATTTTCCATGTGGGAGATATATAGCAGGATGTATATTGGTTTTAAGGAACTGTCCCCGGACAATGTAGGCAGAAAAGTTCCTGGCTCCTTGAATGCCGTTCCTGGAGACCCTGCGATCAATGTGGGAGATATGTCAACACGTGTGTTGGTTTTGAGGACGGCTCTCTGGAGAGTCTTAGCAAAGAGGTCACAAGGATAATCAGAGCAATTCTCAGAGACACTGAGACCAAGCTCGACAATTCCTCCTGGCACTTTCCCTGTAGGAGATACCGCAAGACGTTTCTGTGTATTGGGCACTGCGCTCTGCAGGCTGTTAGCAGAGACTTTCCCGGGACAGTGAAACCCTATGTCAGAGACACTGAGAAGAAGCCCCAATGTTCCTTCCAGTCATTTTCAGTGTGGGTGCCTTCTCCACGTGGTTCCTGGTTTCACTGCAGCTCTGAAGAGAATGTTAGCAAAGAGGTAATCGGGACAGTGAAAACAGTACTCAAAGACAGGGAGAGCAAGCTCTACATTATTCTCTTGGCACTTTCCATGGAGTAGATATAGCAGGATATATACCGGTTTTGAGGACAACTCAGTGGACAGTGTAGGCAGAAAAGTTCCTGGCTCCCTGAATGCCGTTCCTGGAGAGACACTGCGATCAAATCCTACAATTGCCTAAGAGCACTTTCCATGTGGGAGATATGTCAAGGTGTGCTTTGGTTTGGAGCACAACTCTCTCTCGAGAACGTTAGCAAAGAGGTAACCGGGAGAGTAGAAAGCAGTACTCAAAGACAGGGAGAACAAGCTCTACATTTCCCACCTGGCACTTTCCATGTGGGAGATATAGCAGGATGTATATTGGTTTTGAGGAACTGTCCCCAGACAGTGTAGGCAGAAAAGTTCCTGGCTCACTGAATGCCGTTCCTGGAGAGACACTGCCATCAATGTGGGAGATATGTCAAGATGTGTGTTGGTTTTGAGGACGGCTCTCTGGAGAGTCTTAGCAAAGAGGTCACACGGATAATCAGAGCAATTCTCAGAGACACTGAGAACAACCATACAATTCACTTTTGGCCCTTTGCTTGTTTTACGTATAACAAGACGTTTATGGATTTTGAGGAGAACTCCTCGAGGGTGTAGGCACAAAAGTTGGTGGCACACTGAATGCCGTTATTGGAGACACTGAGAAACAAGCCCTACAATTCCCTCCTGGCTCTTTCCATGTTGGAGGCAGAGCAAGAAGATTGTTGGCTGGTTTTGCGCCTAGCTCTATGGCGAGAGTAGGCAGAGACATAATTAGGTGACTTGAAGCAGTTCCTATCGAGTCCAAGAACAGTCCCCACCTTTCCCTGCTGGCAGTTTCCATGTGGACATATGTCTTGATATGTGCTTTGCTTTTGAGCACAACTCTCTCGAGAGAATGTTAGCAAAGAGGTAACGGGGAGAGTAGAAAGCAGTACTCAAAGACAGGGAGAACAAGCTCTACATTTCCCACCTGGCACTTCCCATGTAGGAGATATAGCAGGATGTATACTGGTTTTGAGGACAACTCAATGGACAATGTAGGGAGAAAAGTTCCTGGCTCCTTGAATGCCGTTTCTGGAGACCCTGCGATCAATGTGGGAGATATGTCAACACGTGTGTTGGTTTTGAGGACGGCTCTCTGGAGAGTCTTAGCAAAGAGGTCACACTGATAATCAGAGCAATTCTCAGAGACACTGAGAACAAGATCGACAATTCGCTCTTGGCACTTTCCCTGCAGGAGATACCGCAAGACGTTTCTGTATATTGGGCACAGCACTCTGCAGGCTGTTAGCAGAGACTTTCCCGGGACAGTGAAACCCGACGTCAGAGACACTGAGAAGAAGCCCCAATGTTCCTTCCAGTCATTTTCAGTGTGGGTGCCTTCTCCACATGGTTCCTGGTTTCACTGCAGCTCTGAAGAGAATGTTAGCAAAGAGGTAACCGGGACAGTGAAAACAGTACTCAAAGACAGGGAGAGCAAGCTCTCTCTTGGCACTTTGGATGTGGGACATACAGCGAGATGTTTGCTGCTTTTGTGTTTGGCTGTTGGGAGATTTACAGCACAAAGATATCTAGTTGATTTGAAGCAGTTCTGAGAAAGTCTAAACATAATCCCCACTTTTCCCTCCTGGCATTTTCCATGTGGGAGATATATAGCAGGATGTATATTGGTTTTAAGGAACTGTCCCCGGACAATGTAGGCAGAAAAGTTCCTGGCTCCTTGAATGCCGTTCCTGGAGACCCTGCGATCAATGTGGGAGATATGTCAAGATGTGTGTTGCTTTTGAGGACGGCTCTCTGGAGAGTCTTAGCAAAGAGGTCACAAGGATAATCAGAGCAATTCTCAGAGACACTGAGACCAAGCTCGACAATTCCTCCTGGCACTTTCCCTGTAGGAGATACCGCAAGACGTTTCTGTGTATTGGGCACTGCGCTCTGCAGGGTGTTAGCAGAGACTTTCCCGGGACAGTGAAACCCGACGTCAGAGACACTGAGAAGAAGCCCCAATGTTCCTTCCAGTCATTTTCAGTGTGGGTGCCTTCTCCACGTGGTTCCTGGTTTCACTGCAGCTCTGAAGAGAATGTTAGCAAAGAGGTAATCGGGACAGTGAAAACAGTACTCAAAGACAGGGAGAGCAAGCTCTACATTATTCTCTTGGCACTTTCCATGGAGTAGATATAGCAGGATATATACCGGTTTTGAGGACAACTCAGTGGACAGTGTAGGCAGAAAAGTTCCTGGCTCACTGAATGCCGTTCCTGGAGAGACACTGCGATCAAATCCTACAATTGCCTAAGAGCACTTTCCATGTGGGAGATATGTCAAGGTGTGCTTTGGTTTGGAGCACAACTCTCTCTCGAGAACGTTAGCAAAGAGGTAACCGGGAGAGTAGAAAGCAGTACTCAAAGACAGGGAGAACAAGCTCTACATTTCCCACCTGGCACTTTCCATGTGGGAGATATAGCAGGATGTATATTGGTTTTGAGGAACTGTCCCCAGACAGTGTAGGCAGAAAAGTTCCTGGCTCACTGAATGCCGTTCCTGGAGAGACACTGCCATCAATGTGGGAGATATGTCAAGATGTGTGTTGGTTTTGAGGACGGCTCTCTGGAGAGTCTTAGCAAAGAGGTCACACGGATAATCAGAGCAATTCTCAGAGACACTGAGAACAACCATACAATTCACTTTTGGCCCTTTGCTTGTTTTACGTATAACAAGACGTTTATGGATTTTGAGGAGAACTCCTCGAGGGTGTAGGCACAAAAGTTGGTGGCACACTGAATGCCGTTATTGGAGACACTGAGAAACAAGCCCTACAATTCCCTCCTGGCTCTTTCCATGTTGGAGGCAGAGCAAGAAGATTGTTGGCTGGTTTTGTGCCTAGCTCTATGGCGAGAGTAGGCAGAGACATAATTAGGTGACTTGAAGCAGTTCCTATCGAGTCCAAGAACAGTCCCCACCTTTCCCTGCTGGCAGTTTCCATGTGGACATATGTCTTGATATGTGCTTTGCTTTTGAGCACAACTCTCTCGAGAGAATGTTAGCAAAGAGGTAACGGGGAGAGTAGAAAGCAGTACTCAAAGACAGGGAGAACAAGCTCTACATTTCCCACCTGGCACTTCCCATGTAGGAGATATAGCAGGATGTATACTGGTTTTGAGGACAACTCAATGGACAATGTAGGGAGAAAAGTTCCTGGCTCCTTGAATGCCGTTTCTGGAGACCCTGCGATCAATGTGGGAGATATGTCAACACGTGTGTTGGTTTTGAGGACGGCTCTCTGGAGAGTCTTAGCAAAGAGGTCACACGGATAATCAGAGCAATTCTCAGAGACACTGAGAACAAGATCGACAATTCGCTCTTGGCACTTTCCCTGCAGGAGATACCGCAAGACGTTTCTGTATATTGGGCACAGCACTCTGCAGGCTGTTAGCAGAGACTTTCCCGGGACAGTGAAACCCGACGTCAGAGACACTGAGAAGAAGCCCCAATGTTCCTTCCAGTCATTTTCAGTGTGGGTGCCTTCTCCACATCGTTCCTGGTTTCACTGCAGCTCTGAAGAGAATGTTAGCAAAGAGGTAACCGGGACAGTGAAAACAGTACTCAAAGACAGGGAGAGCAAGCTCTCTCTTGGCACTTTGGATGTGGGACATACAGCGAGATGTTTGCTGCTTTTGTGTTTGGCTGTTGGGAGATTTACAGCACAAAGATATCTAGTTGATTTGAAGCAGTTCTGAGAAAGTCTAAACATAATCCCCACTTTTCCCTCCTGGCATTTTCCATGTGGGAGATATATAGCAGGATGTATATTGGTTTTAAGGAACTGTCCCCGGACAATGTAGGCAGAAAAGTTCCTGGCTCCTTGAATGCCGTTCCTGGAGACCCTGCGATCAATGTGGGAGATATGTCAACACGTGTGTTGGTTTTGAGGACGGCTCTCTGGAGAGTCTTAGCAAAGAGGTCACAAGGATAATCAGAGCAATTCTCAGAGACACTGAGAACAAGCTCGACAATTCCTCCTGGCACTTTCCCTGTAGGAGATACCGCAAGACGTTTCTGTGTATTGGGCACTGCGCTCTGCAGGCTGTTAGCAGAGACTTTCCCGGGACAGTGAAACCCTATGTCAGAGACACTGAGAAGAAGCCCCAATGTTCCTTCCAGTCATTTTCAGTGTGGGTGCCTTCTCCACGTGGTTCCTGGTTTCACTGCAGCTCTGAAGAGAATGTTAGCAAAGAGGTAATCGGGACAGTGAAAACAGTACTCAAAGACAGGGAGAGCAAGCTCTACATTATTCTCTTGGCACTTTCCATGGAGTAGATATAGCAGGATATATACCGGTTTTGAGGACAACTCAGTGGACAGAGTAGGCAGAAAAGTTCCTGGCTCCCTGAATGCCGTTCCTGGAGAGACACTGCGATCAAATCCTACAATTGCCTAAGAGCACTTTCCATGTGGGAGATATGTCAAGGTGTGCTTTGGTTTGGAGCACAACTCTCTCTCGAGAACGTTAGCAAAGAGGTAACCGGGAGAGTAGAAAGCAGTACTCAAAGACAGGGAGAACAAGCTCTACATTTCCCACCTGGCACTTTCCATGTGGGAGATATAGCAGGATGTATATTGGTTTTGAGGAACTGTCCCCAGACAGTGTAGGCAGAAAAGTTCCTGGCTCACTGAATGCCGTTCCTGGAGAGACACTGCCATCAATGTGGGAGATATGTCAAGATGTGTGTTGGTTTTGAGGACGGCTCTCTGGAGAGTCTTAGCAAAGAGGTCACACGGATAATCAGAGCAATTCTCAGAGACACTGAGAACAACCATACAATTCACTTTTGGCCCTTTGCTTGTTTTACGTATAACAAGACGTTTATGGATTTTGAGGAGAACTCCTCGAGGGTGTAGGCACAAAAGTTGGTGGCACACTGAATGCCGTTATTGGAGACACTGAGAAACAAGCCCTACAATTCCCTCCTGGCTCTTTCCATGTTGGAGGGAGAGCAAGAAGATTGTTGGCTGGTTTTGCGCCTAGCTCTATGGCGAGAGTAGGCAGAGACATAATTAGGTGACTTGAAGCAGTTCCTATCGAGTCCAAGAACAGTCCCCACCTTTCCCTGCTGGCAGTTTCCATGTGGACATATGTCTTGATATGTGCTTTGCTTTTGAGCACAACTCTCTCGAGAGAATGTTAGCAAAGAGGTAACGGGGAGAGTAGAAAGCAGTACTCAAAGACAGGGAGAACAAGCTCTACATTTCCCACCTGGCACTTCCCATGTAGGAGATATAGCAGGATGTATACTGGTTTTGAGGACAACTCAATGGACAATGTAGGGAGAAAAGTTCCTGGCTCCTTGAATGCCGTTTCTGGAGACCCTGCGATCAATGTGGGAGATATGTCAACACGTGTGTTGGTTTTGAGGACGGCTCTCTGGAGAGTCTTAGCAAAGAGGTCACACTGATAATCAGAGCAATTCTCAGAGACACTGAGAACAAGATCGACAATTCGCTCTTGGCACTTTCCCTGCAGGAGATACCGCAAGACGTTTCTGTATATTGGGCACAGCACTCTGCAGGCTGTTAGCAGAGACTTTCCCGGGACAGTGAAACCCGACGTCAGAGACACTGAGAAGAAGCCCCAATGTTCCTTCCAGTCATTTTCAGTGTGGGTGCCTTCTCCACATGGTTCCTGGTTTCACTGCAGCTCTGAAGAGAATGTTAGCAAAGAGGTAACCGGGACAGTGAAAACAGTACTCAAAGACAGGGAGAGCAAGCTCTCTCTTGGCACTTTGGATGTGGGACATACAGCGAGATGTTTGCTGCTTTTGTGTTTGGCTGTTGGGAGATTTACAGCACAAAGATATCTAGTTGATTTGAAGCAGTTCTGAGAAAGTCTAAACATAATCCCCACTTTTCCCTCCTGGCATTTTCCATGTGGGAGATATATAGCAGGATGTATATTGGTTTTAAGGAACTGTCCCCGGACAATGTAGGCAGAAAAGTTCCTGGCTCCTTGAATGCCGTTCCTGGAGACCCTGCGATCAATGTGGGAGATATGTCAAGATGTGTGTTGCTTTTGAGGACGTCTCTCTGGAGAGTCTTAGCAAAGAGGTCACAAGGATAATCAGAGCAATTCTCAGAGACACTGAGACCAAGCTCGACAATTCCTCCTGGCACTTTCCCTGTAGGAGATACCGCAAGACGTTTCTGTGTATTGGGCACTGCGCTCTGCAGGGTGTTAGCAGAGACTTTCCCGGGACAGTGAAACCCTATGTCAGAGACACTGAGAAGAAGCCCCAATGTTCCTTCCAGTCATTTTCAGTGTGGGTGCCTTCTCCACGTGGTTCCTGGTTTCACTGCAGCTCTGAAGAGAATGTTAGCAAAGAGGTAATCGGGACAGTGAAAACAGTACTCAAAGACAGGGAGAGCAAGCTCTACATTATTCTCTTGGCACTTTCCATGGAGTACATATAGCAGGATATATACCGGTTTTGAGGACAACTCAGTGGACAGTGTAGGCAGAAAAGTTCCTGGCTCGCTGAATGCCGTTCCTGGAGAGACACTGCGATCAAATCCTACAATTGCCTAAGAGCACTTTCCATGTGGGAGATATGTCAAGGTGTGCTTTGGTTTGGAGCACAACTCTCTCTCGAGAACGTTAGCAAAGAGGTAACCGGGAGAGTAGAAAGCAGTACTCAAAGACAGGGAGAACAAGCTCTACATTTCCCACCTGGCACTTTCCATGTGGGAGATATAGCAGGATGTATATTGGTTTTGAGGAACTGTCCCCAGACAGTGTAGGCAGAAAAGTTCCTGGCTCACTGAATGCCGTTCCTGGAGAGACACTGCCATCAATGTGGGAGATATGTCAAGATGTGTGTTGGTTTTGAGGACGGCTCTCTGGAGAGTCTTAGCAAAGAGGTCACACGGATAATCAGAGCAATTCTCAGAGACACTGAGAACAACCATACAATTCACTTTTGGCCCTTTGCTTGTTTTACGTATAACAAGACGTTTATGGATTTTGAGGAGAACTCCTCGAGGGTGTAGGCACAAAAGTTGGTGGCACACTGAATGCCGTTATTGGAGACACTGAGAAACAAGCCCTACAATTCCCTCCTGGCTCTTTCCATGTTGGAGGCAGAGCAAGAAGATTGTTGGCTGGTTTTGCGCCTAGCTCTATGGCGAGAGTAGGCAGAGACATAATTAGGTGACTTGAAGCAGTTCCTATCGAGTCCAAGAACAGTCCCCACCTTTCCCTGCTGGCAGTTTCCATGTGGACATATGTCTTGATATGTGCTTTGCTTTTGAGCACAACTCTCTCGAGAGAATGTTAGCAAAGAGGTAACGGGGAGAGTAGAAAGCAGTACTCAAAGACAGGGAGAACAAGCTCTACATTTCCCACCTGGCACTTCCCATGTAGGAGATATAGCAGGATGTATACTGGTTTTGAGGACAACTCAATGGACAATGTAGGGAGAAAAGTTCCTGGCTCCTTGAATGCCGTTTCTGGAGACCCTGCGATCAATGCGGGAGATATGTCAACACGTGTGTTGGTTTTGAGGACGGCTCTCTGGAGAGTCTTAGCAAAGAGGTCACACTGATAATCAGAGCAATTCTCAGAGACACTGAGAACAAGATCGACAATTCGCTCTTGGCACTTTCCCTGCAGGAGATACCGCAAGACGTTTCTGTGTATTGGGCACAGCACTCTGCAGGCTGTTAGCAGAGACTTTCCCGGGACAGTGAAACCCGACGTCAGAGACACTGAGAAGAAGCCCCAATGTTCCTTCCAGTCATTTTCAGTGTGGGTGCCTTCTCCACATCGTTCCTGGTTTCACTGCAGCTCTGAAGAGAATGTTAGCAAAGAGGTAACCGGGACAGTGAAAACAGTACTCAAAGACAGGGAGAGCAAGCTCTCTCTTGGCACTTTGGATGTGGGACATACAGCGAGATGTTTGCTGCTTTTGTGTTTGGCTGTTGGGAGATTTACAGCACAAAGATATCTAGTTGATTTGAAGCAGTTCTGAGAAAGTCTAAACATAATCCCCACTTTTCCCTCCTGGCATTTTCCATGTGGGAGATATATAGCAGGATGTATATTGGTTTTAAGGAACTGTCCCCGGACAATGTAGGCAGAAAAGTTCCTGGCTCCTTGAATGCCGTTCCTGGAGACCCTGCGATCAATGTGGGAGATATGTCAACACGTGTGTTGGTTTTGAGGACGGCTCTCTGGAGAGTCTTAGCAAAGAGGTCACAAGGATAATCAGAGCAATTCTCAGAGACACTGAGACCAAGCTCGACAATTCCTCCTGGCACTTTCCCTGTAGGAGATACCGCAAGACGTTTCTGTGTATTGGGCACTGCGCTCTGCAGGGTGTTAGCAGAGACTTTCCCGGGACAGTGAAACCCGACATCAGAGACACTGAGAAGAAGCCCCAATGTTCCTTCCAGTCATTTTCAGTGTGGGTGCCTTCTCCACGTGGTTCCTGGTTTCACTGCAGCTCTGAAGAGAATGTTAGCAAAGAGGTAATCGGGACAGTGAAAATAGTACTCAAAGACAGGGAGAGCAAGCTCTACATTATTCTCTTGGCACTTTCCATGGAGTACATATAGCAGGATATATACCGGTTTTGAGGACAACTCAGTGGACAGTGTAGGCAGAAAAGTTCCTGGCTCACTGAATGCCGTTCCTGGAGAGACACTGCGATCAAATCCTACAATTGCCTAAGAGCACTTTCCATGTGGGAGATATGTCAAGGTGTGCTTTGGTTTGGAGCACAACTCTCTCTCGAGAACGTTAGCAAAGAGGTAACCGGGAGAGTAGAAAGCAGTACTCAAAGACAGGGAGAACAAGCTCTACATTTCCCACCTGGCACTTTCCATGTGGGAGATATAGCAGGATGTATATTGGTTTTGAGGAACTGTCCCCAGACAGTGTAGGCAGAAAAGTTCCTGGCTCACTGAATGCCGTTCCTGGAGAGACACTGCCATCAATGTGAGAGATATGTCAAGATGTGTGTTGGTTTTGAGGACGGCTCTCTGGAGAGTCTTAGCAAAGAGGTCACACGGATAATCAGAGCAATTCTCAGAGACACTGAGAACAACCATACAATTCACTTTTGGCCCTTTGCTTGTTTTACGTATAACAAGACGTTTATGGATTTTGAGGAGAACTCCTCGAGGGTGTAGGCACAAAAGTTGGTGGCACACTGAATGCCGTTATTGGAGACACTGAGAAACAAGCCCTACAATTCCCTCCTGGCTCTTTCCATGTTGGAGGCAGAGCAAGAAGATTGTTGGCTGGTTTTGCGCCTAGCTCTATGGCGAGAGTAGGCAGAGACATAATTAGGTGACTTGAAGCAGTTCCTATCGAGTCCAAGAACAGTCCCCACCTTTCCCTGCTGGCAGTTTCCATGTGGACATATGTCTTGATATGTGCTTTGCTTTTGAGCACAACTCTCTCGAGAGAATGTTAGCAAAGAGGTAACGGGGAGAGTAGAAAGCAGTACTCAAAGACAGGGAGAACAAGATCTACATTTCCCACCTGGCACTTCCCATGTAGGAGATATAGCAGGATGTATACTGGTTTTGAGGACAACTCAATGGACAATGTAGGCAGAAAAGTTCCTGGCTCCTTGAATGCCGTTTCTGGAGACCCTGTGATCAATGTGGGAGATATGTCAACACGTGTGTTGGTTTTGAGGACGGCTCTCTGGAGAGTCTTAGCAAAGAGGTCACACGGATAATCAGAGCAATTCTCAGAGACACTGAGAACAAGATCAACAATTCGCTCTTGGCACTTTCCCTGCAGGAGATACCGCAAGACGTTTCTGTATATTGGGCACAGCACTCTGCAGGCTGTTAGCAGGGACTTTCCCGGGACAGTGAAACCCGACGTCAGAGACACTGAGAAGAAGCCCCAATGTTCCTTCCAGTCATTTTCAGTGTGGGTGCCTTCTCCACATGGTTCCTGGTTTCACTGCAGCTCTGAAGAGAATGTTAGCAAAGAGGTAACCGGGACAGTGAAAACAGTACTCAAAGACAGGGAGAGCAAGCTCTCTCTTGGCACTTTGGATGTGGGACATACAGCGAGATGTTTGCTGCTTTTGTGTTTGGCTGTTGGGAGATTTACAGCACAAAGATATCTAGTTGATTTGAAGCAGTTCTGAGAAAGTCTAAATATAATCCCCGCTTTTCCCTCCTGGCATTTTCCATGTGGGAGATATATAGCAGGATGTATATTGGTTTTAAGGAACTGTCCCCGGACAATGTAGGCAGAAAAGTTCCTGGCTCCTTGAATGCCGTTCCTGGAGACCCTGCGATCAATGTGGGAGATATGTCAAGATGTGTGTTGGTTTTGAGGACGGCTCTCTGGAGAGTCTTAGCAAAGAGGTCACAAGGATAATCAGAGCAATTCTCAGAGGCACTGAGACCAAGCTCGACAATTCCTCCTGGCACTTTCCCTGTAGGAGATACCGCAAGACGTTTCTGTGTATTGGGCACTGCGCTCTGCAGGGTGTTAGCAGAGACTTTCCCGGGACAGTGAAACCCTATGTCAGAGACACTGAGAAGAAGCCCCAATGTTCCTTCCAGTCATTTTCAGTGTGGGTGCCTTCTCCACGTGGTTCCTGGTTTCACTGCAGCTCTGAAGAGAATGTTAGCAAAGAGGTAATCGGGACAGTGAAAACAGTACTCAAAGACAGGGAGAGCAAGCTCTACATTATTCTCTTGGCACTTTCCATGGAGTAGATATAGCAGGATATATACCGGTTTTGAGGACAACTCAGTGGACAGTGTAGGCAGAAAAGTTCCTGGCTCGCTGAATGCCGTTCCTGGAGAGACACTGCGATCAAATCCTACAATTGCCTAAGAGCACTTTCCATGTGGGAGATATGTCAAGGTGTGCTTTGGTTTGGAGCACAACTCTCTCTCGAGAACGTTAGCAAAGAGGTAACCGGGAGAGTAGAAAGCAGTACTCAAAGACAGGGAGAACAAGCTCTACATTTCCCACCTGGCACTTTCCATGTGGGAGATATAGCAGGATGTATATTGGTTTTGAGGAACTGTCCCCAGACAGTGTAGGCAGAAAAGTTCCTGGCTCACTGAATGCCGTTCCTGGAGAGACACTGCCATCAATGTGGGAGATATGTCAAGATGTGTGTTGGTTTTGAGGACGGCTCTCTGGAGAGTCTTAGCAAAGAGGTCACACGGATAATCAGAGCAATTCTCAGAGACACTGAGAACAACCATACAATTCACTTTTGGCCCTTTGCTTGTTTTACGTATAACAAGACGTTTATGGATTTTGAGGAGAACTCCTCGAGGGTGTAGGCACAAAAGTTGGTGGCACACTGAATGCCGTTATTGGAGACACTGAGAAACAAGCCCTACAATTCCCTCCTGGCTCTTTCCATGTTGGAGGCAGAGCAAGAAGATTGTTGGCTGGTTTTGCGCCTAGCTCTATGGCGAGAGTAGGCAGAGACATAATTAGGTGACTTGAAGCAGTTCCTATCGAGTCCAAGAACAGTCCCCACCTTTCCCTGCTGGCAGTTTCCATGTGGACATATGTCTTGATATGTGCTTTGCTTTTGAGCACAACTCTCTCGAGAGAATGTTAGCAAAGAGGTAACGGGGAGAGTAGAAAGCAGTACTCAAAGACAGGGAGAACAAGCTCTACATTTCCCACCTGGCACTTCCCATGTAGGAGATATAGCAGGATGTATACTGGTTTTGAGGACAACTCAATGGACAATGTAGGGAGAAAAGTTCCTGGCTCCTTGAATGCCGTTTCTGGAGACCCTGCGATCAATGTGGGAGATATGTCAACACGTGTGTTGGTTTTGAGGACGGCTCTCTGGAGAGTCTTAGCAAAGAGGTCACACTGATAATCAGAGCAATTCTCAGAGACACTGAGAACAAGATCGACAATTCGCTCTTGGCACTTTCCCTGCAGGAGATACCGCAAGACGTTTCTGTATATTGGGCACAGCACTCTGCAGGCTGTTAGCAGAGACTTTCCCGGGACAGTGAAACCCGACGTCAGAGACACTGAGAAGAAGCCCCAATGTTCCTTCCAGTCATTTTCAGTGTGGGTGCCTTCTCCACGTGGTTCCTGGTTTCACTGCAGCTCTGAAGAGAATGTTAGCAAAGAGGCAACCGGGACAGTGAAAACAGTACTCAAAGACAGGGAGAGCAAGCTCTCTCTTGGCACTTTGGATGTGGGACATACAGCGAGATGTTTGCTGCTTTTGTGTTTGGCTGTTGGGAGATTTACAGCACAAAGATATCTAGTTGATTTGAAGCAGTTCTGAGAAAGTCTAAACATAATCCCCACTTTTCCCTCCTGGCATTTTCCATGTGGGAGATATATAGCAGGATGTATATTGGTTTTAAGGAACTGTCCCCGGACAATGTAGGCAGCAAAGTTCCTGGCTCCTTGAATGCCGTTCCTGGAGACCCTGCGATCAATGTGGGAGATATGTCAAGATGTGTGTTGGTTTTGAGGACGGCTCTCTGGAGAGTCTTAGCAAAGAGGTCACAAGGATAATCAGAGCAATTCTCAGAGACACTGAGACCAAGCTCGACAATTCCTCCTGGCACTTTCCCTGTAGGAGATACCGCAAGACGTTTCTGTGTATTGGGCACTGCGCTCTGCAGGGTGTTAGCAGAGACTTTCCCGGGACAGTGAAACCCTATGTCAGAGACACTGAGAAGAAGCCCCAATGTTCCTTCCAGTCATTTTCAGTGTGGGTGCCTTCTCCACGTGGTTCCTGGTTTCACTGCAGCTCTGAAGAGAATGTTAGCAAAGAGGTAATCGGGACAGTGAAAACAGTACTCAAAGACAGGGAGAGCAAGCTCTACATCATTCTCTTGGCACTTTCCATGGAGTAGATATAGCAGGATATATACCGGTTTTGAGGACAACTCAGTGGACAGTGTAGGCAGAAAAGTTCCTGGCTCCCTGAATGCCGTTCCTGGAGAGACACTGCGATCAAATCCTACAATTGCCTAAGAGCACTTTCCATGTGGGAGATATGTCAAGGTGTGCTTTGGTTTGGAGCACAACTTTCTCTCGAGAACGTTAGCAAAGAGGTAACCGGGAGAGTAGAAAGCAGTACTCAAAGACAGGGAGAACAAGCTCTACATTTCCCACCTGGCACTTTCCATGTGGGAGATATAGCAGGATGTATATTGGTTTTGAGGAACTGTCCCCAGACAGTGTAGGCAGAAAAGTTCCTGGCTCACTGAATGCTGTTCCTGGAGAGACACTGCCATCAATGTGGGAGATATGTCAAGATGTGTGTTGGTTTTGAGGACGGCTCTCTGGAGAGTCTTAGCAAAGAGGTCACACGGATAATCAGAGCAATTCTCAGAGACACTGAGAACAACCATACAATTCACTTTTGGCCCTTTGCTTGTTTTACGTATAACAAGACGTTTATGGATTTTGAGGAGAACTCCTCGAGGGTGTAGGCACAAAAGTTGGTGGCACACTGAATGCCGTTATTGGAGACACTGAGAAACAAGCCCTACAATTCCCTCCTGGCTCTTTCCATGTTGGAGGCAGAGCAAGAAGATTGTTGGCTGGTTTTGCGCCTAGCTCTATGGCGAGAGTAGGCAGAGACATAATTAGGTGACTTGAAGCAGTTCCTATCGAGTCCAAGAACAGTCCCCACCTTTCCCTGCTGGCAGTTTCCATGTGGACATATGTCTTGATATGTGCTTTGCTTTTGAGCACAACTCTCTCGAGAGAATGTTAGCAAAGAGGTAACGGGGAGAGTAGAAAGCAGTACTCAAAGACAGGGAGAACAAGATCTACATTTCCCACCTGGCACTTCCCATGTAGGAGATATAGCAGGATGTATACTGGTTTTGAGGACAACTCAATGGACAATGTAGGCAGAAAAGTTCCTGGCTCCTTGAATGCCGTTTCTGGAGACCCTGTGATCAATGTGGGAGATATGTCAACACGTGTGTTGGTTTTGAGGACGGCTCTCTGGAGAGTCTTAGCAAAGAGGTCACACGGATAATCAGAGCAATTCTCAGAGACACTGAGAACAAGATCAACAATTCGCTCTTGGCACTTTCCCTGCAGGAGATACCGCAAGACGTTTCTGTATATTGGGCACAGCACTCTGCAGGCTGTTAGCAGGGACTTTCCCGGGACAGTGAAACCCGACGTCAGAGACACTGAGAAGAAGCCCCAATGTTCCTTCCAGTCATTTTCAGTGTGGGTGCCTTCTCCACATGGTTCCTGGTTTCACTGCAGCTCTGAAGAGAATGTTAGCAAAGAGGTAACCGGGACAGTGAAAACAGTACTCAAAGACAGGGAGAGCAAGCTCTCTCTTGGCACTTTGGATGTGGGACATACAGCGAGATGTTTGCTGCTTTTGTGTTTGGCTGTTGGGAGATTTACAGCACAAAGATATCTAGTTGATTTGAAGCAGTTCTGAGAAAGTCTAAATATAATCCCCGCTTTTCCCTCCTGGCATTTTCCATGTGGGAGATATATAGCAGGATGTATATTGGTTTTAAGGAACTGTCCCCGGACAATGTAGGCAGAAAAGTTCCTGGCTCCTTGAATGCCGTTCCTGGAGACCCTGCGATCAATGTGGGAGATATGTCAAGATGTGTGTTGGTTTTGAGGACGGCTCTCTGGAGAGTCTTAGCAAAGAGGTCACAAGGATAATCAGAGCAATTCTCAGAGGCACTGAGACCAAGCTCGACAATTCCTCCTGGCACTTTCCCTGTAGGAGATACCGCAAGACGTTTCTGTGTATTGGGCACTGCGCTCTGCAGGGTGTTAGCAGAGACTTTCCCGGGACAGTGAAACCCTATGTCAGAGACACTGAGAAGAAGCCCCAATGTTCCTTCCAGTCATTTTCAGTGTGGGTGCCTTCTCCACGTGGTTCCTGGTTTCACTGCAGCTCTGAAGAGAATGTTAGCAAAGAGGTAATCGGGACAGTGAAAACAGTACTCAAAGACAGGGAGAGCAAGCTCTACATTATTCTCTTGGCACTTTCCATGGAGTAGATATAGCAGGATATATACCGGTTTTGAGGACAACTCAGTGGACAGTGTAGGCAGAAAAGTTCCTGGCTCGCTGAATGCCGTTCCTGGAGAGACACTGCGATCAAATCCTACAATTGCCTAAGAGCACTTTCCATGTGGGAGATATGTCAAGGTGTGCTTTGGTTTGGAGCACAACTCTCTCTCGAGAACGTTAGCAAAGAGGTAACCGGGAGAGTAGAAAGCAGTACTCAAAGACAGGGAGAACAAGCTCTACATTTCCCACCTGGCACTTTCCATGTGGGAGATATAGCAGGATGTATATTGGTTTTGAGGAACTGTCCCCAGACAGTGTAGGCAGAAAAGTTCCTGGCTCACTGAATGCCGTTCCTGGAGAGACACTGCCATCAATGTGGGAGATATGTCAAGATGTGTGTTGGTTTTGAGGACGGCTCTCTGGAGAGTCTTAGCAAAGAGGTCACACGGATAATCAGAGCAATTCTCAGAGACACTGAGAACAACCATACAATTCACTTTTGGCCCTTTGCTTGTTTTACGTATAACAAGACGTTTATGGATTTTGAGGAGAACTCCTCGAGGGTGTAGGCACAAAAGTTGGTGGCACACTGAATGCCGTTATTGGAGACACTGAGAAACAAGCCCTACAATTCCCTCCTGGCTCTTTCCATGTTGGAGGGAGAGCAAGAAGATTGTTGGCTGGTTTTGCGCCTAGCTCTATGGCGAGAGTAGGCAGAGACATAATTAGGTGACTTGAAGCAGTTCCTATCGAGTCCAAGAACAGTCCCCACCTTTCCCTGCTGGCAGTTTCCATGTGGACATATGTCTTGATATGTGCTTTGCTTTTGAGCACAACTCTCTCGAGAGAATGTTAGCAAAGAGGTAACGGGGAGAGTAGAAAGCAGTACTCAAAGACAGGGAGAACAAGCTCTACATTTCCCACCTGGCACTTCCCATGTAGGAGATATAGCAGGATGTATACTGGTTTTGAGGACAACTCAATGGACAATGTAGGGAGAAAAGTTCCTGGCTCCTTGAATGCCGTTTCTGGAGACCCTGCGATCAATGTGGGAGATATGTCAACACGTGTGTTGGTTTTGAGGACGGCTCTCTGGAGAGTCTTAGCAAAGAGGTCACACTGATAATCAGAGCAATTCTCAGAGACACTGAGAACAAGATCGACAATTCGCTCTTGGCACTTTCCCTGCAGGAGATACCGCAAGACGTTTCTGTATATTGGGCACAGCACTCTGCAGGCTGTTAGCAGAGACTTTCCCGGGACAGTGAAACCCGACGTCAGAGACACTGAGAAGAAGCCCCAATGTTCCTTCCAGTCATTTTCAGTGTGGGTGCCTTCTCCACGTGGTTCCTGGTTTCACTGCAGCTCTGAAGAGAATGTTAGCAAAGAGGCAACCGGGACAGTGAAAACAGTACTCAAAGACAGGGAGAGCAAGCTCTCTCTTGGCACTTTGGATGTGGGACATACAGCGAGATGTTTGCTGCTTTTGTGTTTGGCTGTTGGGAGATTTACAGCACAAAGATATCTAGTTGATTTGAAGCAGTTCTGAGAAAGTCTAAACATAATCCCCACTTTTCCCTCCTGGCATTTTCCATGTGGGAGATATATAGCAGGATGTATATTGGTTTTAAGGAACTGTCCCCGGACAATGTAGGCAGAAAAGTTCCTGGCTCCTTGAATGCCGTTCCTGGAGACCCTGCGATCAATGTGGGAGATATGTCAAGATGTGTGTTGGTTTTGAGGACGTCTCTCTGGAGAGTCTTAGCAAAGAGGTCACAAGGATAATCAGAGCAATTCTCAGAGGCACTGAGACCAAGCTCGACAATTCCTCCTGGCACTTTCCCTGTAGGAGATACCGCAAGACGTTTCTGTGTATTGGGCACTGCGCTCTGCAGGGTGTTAGCAGAGACTTTCCCGGGACAGTGAAACCCTATGTCAGAGACACTGAGAAGAAGCCCCAATGTTCCTTCCAGTCATTTTCAGTGTGGGTGCCTTCTCCACGTGGTTCCTGGTTTCACTGCAGCTCTGAAGAGAATGTTAGCAAAGAGGTAATCGGGACAGTGAAAACAGTACTCAAAGACAGGGAGAGCAAGCTCTACATTATTCTCTTGGCACTTTCCATGGAGTAGATATAGCAGGATATATACCGGTTTTGAGGACAACTCAGTGGACAGTGTAGGCAGAAAAGTTCCTGGCTCGCTGAATGCCGTTCCTGGAGAGACACTGCGATCAAATCCTACAATTGCCTAAGAGCACTTTCCATGTGGGAGATATGTCAAGGTGTGCTTTGGTTTGGAGCACAACTCTCTCTCGAGAACGTTAGCAAAGAGGTAACCGGGAGAGTAGAAAGCAGTACTCAAAGACAGGGAGAACAAGCTCTACATTTCCCACCTGGCACTTTCCATGTGGGAGATATAGCAGGATGTATATTGGTTTTGAGGAACTGTCCCCAGACAGTGTAGGCAGAAAAGTTCCTGGCTCACTGAATGCCGTTCCTGGAGAGACACTGCCATCAATGTGGGAGATATGTCAAGATGTGTGTTGGTTTTGAGGACGGCTCTCTGGAGAGTCTTAGCAAAGAGGTCACACGGATAATCAGAGCAATTCTCAGAGACACTGAGAACAACCATACAATTCACTTTTGGCCCTTTGCTTGTTTTACGTATAACAAGACGTTTATGGATTTTGAGGAGAACTCCTCGAGGGTGTAGGCACAAAAGTTGGTGGCACACTGAATGCCGTTATTGGAGACACTGAGAAACAAGCCCTACAATTCCCTCCTGGCTCTTTCCATGTTGGAGGGAGAGCAAGAAGATTGTTGGCTGGTTTTGCGCCTAGCTCTATGGCGAGAGTAGGCAGAGACATAATTAGGTGACTTGAAGCAGTTCCTATCGAGTCCAAGAACAGTCCCCACCTTTCCCTGCTGGCAGTTTCCATGTGGACATATGTCTTGATATGTGCTTTGCTTTTGAGCACAACTCTCTCGAGAGAATGTTAGCAAAGAGGTAACGGGGAGAGTAGAAAGCAGTACTCAAAGACAGGGAGAACAAGCTCTACATTTCCCACCTGGCACTTCCCATGTAGGAGATATAGCAGGATGTATACTGGTTTTGAGGACAACTCAATGGACAATGTAGGCAGAAAAGTTCCTGGCTCCTTGAATGCCGTTTCTGGAGACCCTGCGATCAATGTGGGAGATATGTCAACACGTGTGTTGGTTTTGAGGACGGCTCTCTGGAGAGTCTTAGCAAAGAGGTCACACTGATAATCAGAGCAATTCTCAGAGACACTGAGAACAAGATCGACAATTCGCTCTTGGCACTTTCCCTGCAGGAGATACCGCAAGACGTTTCTGTATATTGGGCACAGCACTCTGCAGGCTGTTAGCAGAGACTTTCCCGGGACAGTGAAACCCGACGTCAGAGACACTGAGAAGAAGCCCCAATGTTCCTTCCAGTCATTTTCAGTGTGGGTGCCTTCTCCACATGGTTCCTGGTTTCACTGCAGCTCTGAAGAGAATGTTAGCAAAGAGGCAACCGGGACAGTGAAAACAGTACTCAAAGACAGGGAGAGCAAGCTCTCTCTTGGCACTTTGGATGTGGGACATACAGCGAGATGTTTGCTGCTTTTGTGTTTGGCTGTTGGGAGATTTACAGCACAAAGATATCTAGTTGATTTGAAGCAGTTCTGAGAAAGTCTAAACATAATCCCCACTTTTCCCTCCTGGCATTTTCCATGTGGGAGATATATAGCAGGATGTATATTGGTTTTAAGGAACTGTCCCCGGACAATGTAGGCAGAAAAGTTCCTGGCTCCTTGAATGCCGTTCCTGGAGACCCTGCGATCAATGTGGGAGATATGTCAAGATGTGTGTTGGTTTTGAGGACGTCTCTCTGGAGAGTCTTAGCAAAGAGGTCACAAGGATAATCAGAGCAATTCTCAGAGGCACTGAGACCAAGCTCGACAATTCCTCCTGGCACTTTCCCTGTAGGAGATACCGCAAGACGTTTCTGTGTATTGGGCACTGCGCTCTGCAGGGTGTTAGCAGAGACTTTCCCGGGACAGTGAAACCCTATGTCAGAGACACTGAGAAGAAGCCCCAATGTTCCTTCCAGTCATTTTCAGTGTGGGTGCCTTCTCCACGTGGTTCCTGGTTTCACTGCAGCTCTGAAGAGAATGTTAGCAAAGAGGTAATCGGGACAGTGAAAACAGTACTCAAAGACAGGGAGAGCAAGCTCTACATTATTCTCTTGGCACTTTCCATGGAGTAGATATAGCAGGATATATACCGGTTTTGAGGACAACTCAGTGGACAGTGTAGGCAGAAAAGTTCCTGGCTCGCTGAATGCCGTTCCTGGAGAGACACTGCGATCAAATCCTACAATTGCCTAAGAGCACTTTCCATGTGGGAGATATGTCAAGGTGTGCTTTGGTTTGGAGCACAACTCTCTCTCGAGAACGTTAGCAAAGAGGTAACCGGGAGAGTAGAAAGCAGTACTCAAAGACAGGGAGAACAAGCTCTACATTTCCCACCTGGCACTTTCCATGTGGGAGATATAGCAGGATGTATATTGGTTTTGAGGAACTGTCCCCAGACAGTGTAGGCAGAAAAGTTCCTGGCTCACTGAATGCCGTTCCTGGAGAGACACTGCCATCAATGTGGGAGATATGTCAAGATGTGTGTTGGTTTTGAGGACGGCTCTCTGGAGAGTCTTAGCAAAGAGGTCACACGGATAATCAGAGCAATTCTCAGAGACACTGAGAACAACCATACAATTCACTTTTGGCCCTTTGCTTGTTTTACGTATAACAAGACGTTTATGGATTTTGAGGAGAACTCCTCGAGGGTGTAGGCACAAAAGTTGGTGGCACACTGAATGCCGTTATTGGAGACACTGAGAAACAAGCCCTACAATTCCCTCCTGGCTCTTTCCATGTTGGAGGGAGAGCAAGAAGATTGTTGGCTGGTTTTGCGCCTAGCTCTATGGCGAGAGTAGGCAGAGACATAATTAGGTGACTTGAAGCAGTTCCTATCGAGTCCAAGAACAGTCCCCACCTTTCCCTGCTGGCAGTTTCCATGTGGACATATGTCTTGATATGTGCTTTGCTTTTGAGCACAACTCTCTCGAGAGAATGTTAGCAAAGAGGTAACGGGGAGAGTAGAAAGCAGTACTCAAAGACAGGGAGAACAAGCTCTACATTTCCCACCTGGCACTTCCCATGTAGGAGATATAGCAGGATGTATACTGGTTTTGAGGACAACTCAATGGACAATGTAGGCAGAAAAGTTCCTGGCTCCTTGAATGCCGTTTCTGGAGACCCTGCGATCAATGTGGGAGATATGTCAACACGTGTGTTGGTTTTGAGGACGGCTCTCTGGAGAGTCTTAGCAAAGAGGTCACACTGATAATCAGAGCAATTCTCAGAGACACTGAGAACAAGATCGACAATTCGCTCTTGGCACTTTCCCTGCAGGAGATACCGCAAGACGTTTCTGTATATTGGGCACAGCACTCTGCAGGCTGTTAGCAGAGACTTTCCCGGGACAGTGAAACCCGACGTCAGAGACACTGAGAAGAAGCCCCAATGTTCCTTCCAGTCATTTTCAGTGTGGGTGCCTTCTCCACATGGTTCCTGGTTTCACTGCAGCTCTGAAGAGAATGTTAGCAAAGAGGCAACCGGGACAGTGAAAACAGTACTCAAAGACAGGGAGAGCAAGCTCTCTCTTGGCACTTTGGATGTGGGACATACAGCGAGATGTTTGCTGCTTTTGTGTTTGGCTGTTGGGAGATTTACAGCACAAAGATATCTAGTTGATTTGAAGCAGTTCTGAGAAAGTCTAAACATAATCCCCACTTTTCCCTCCTGGCATTTTCCATGTGGGAGATATATAGCAGGATGTATATTGGTTTTAAGGAACTGTCCCCGGACAATGTAGGCAGAAAAGTTCCTGGCTCCTTGAATGCCGTTCCTGGAGACCCTGCGATCAATGTGGGAGATATGTCAAGATGTGTGTTGCTTTTGAGGACGTCTCTCTGGAGAGTCTTAGCAAAGAGGTCACAAGGATAATCAGAGCAATTCTCAGAGACACTGAGACCAAGCTCGACAATTCCTCCTGGCACTTTCCCTGTAGGAGATACCGCAAGACGTTTCTGTGTATTGGGCACTGCGCTCTGCAGGGTGTTAGCAGAGACTTTCCCGGGACAGTGAAACCCTATGTCAGAGACACTGAGAAGAAGCCCCAATGTTCCTTCCAGTCATTTTCAGTGTGGGTGCCTTCTCCACGTGGTTCCTGGTTTCACTGCAGCTCTGAAGAGAATGTTAGCAAAGAGGTAATCGGGACAGTGAAAACAGTACTCAAAGACAGGGAGAGCAAGCTCTACATTATTCTCTTGGCACTTTCCATGGAGTAGATATAGCAGGATATATACCGGTTTTGAGGACAACTCAGTGGACAGTGTAGGCAGAAAAGTTCCTGGCTCGCTGAATGCCGTTCCTGGAGAGACACTGCGATCAAATCCTACAATTGCCTAAGAGCACTTTCCATGTGGGAGATATGTCAAGGTGTGCTTTGGTTTGGAGCACAACTCTCTCTCGAGAACGTTAGCAAAGAGGTAACCGGGAGAGTAGAAAGCAGTACTCAAAGACAGGGAGAACAAGCTCTACATTTCCCACCTGGCACTTTCCATGTGGGAGATATAGCAGGATGTATATTGGTTTTGAGGAACTGTCCCCAGACAGTGTAGGCAGAAAAGTTCCTGGCTCACTGAATGCCGTTCCTGGAGAGACACTGCCATCAATGTGGGAGATATGTCAAGATGTGTGTTGGTTTTGAGGACGGCTCTCTGGAGAGTCTTAGCAAAGAGGTCACACGGATAATCAGAGCAATTCTCAGAGACACTGAGAACAACCATACAATTCACTTTTGGCCCTTTGCTTGTTTTACGTATAACAAGACGTTTATGGATTTTGAGGAGAACTCCTCGAGGGTGTAGGCACAAAAGTTGGTGGCACACTGAATGCCGTTATTGGAGACACTGAGAAACAAGCCCTACAATTCCCTCCTGGCTCTTTCCATGTTGGAGGGAGAGCAAGAAGATTGTTGGCTGGTTTTGCGCCTAGCTCTATGGCGAGAGTAGGCAGAGACATAATTAGGTGACTTGAAGCAGTTCCTATCGAGTCCAAGAACAGTCCCCACCTTTCCCTGCTGGCAGTTTCCATGTGGACATATGTCTTGATATGTGCTTTGCTTTTGAGCACAACTCTCTCGAGAGAATGTTAGCAAAGAGGTAACGGGGAGAGTAGAAAGCAGTACTCAAAGACAGGGAGAACAAGCTCTACATTTCCCACCTGGCACTTCCCATGTAGGAGATATAGCAGGATGTATACTGGTTTTGAGGACAACTCAATGGACAATGTAGGGAGAAAAGTTCCTGGCTCCTTGAATGCCGTTTCTGGAGACCCTGCGATCAATGTGGGAGATATGTCAACACGTGTGTTGGTTTTGAGGACGGCTCTCTGGAGAGTCTTAGCAAAGAGGTCACACTGATAATCAGAGCAATTCTCAGAGACACTGAGAACAAGATCGACAATTCGCTCTTGGCACTTTCCCTGCAGGAGATACCGCAAGACGTTTCTGTATATTGGGCACAGCACTCTGCAGGCTGTTAGCAGAGACTTTCCCGGGACAGTGAAACCCGACGTCAGAGACACTGAGAAGAAGCCCCAATGTTCCTTCCAGTCATTTTCAGTGTGGGTGCCTTCTCCACATCGTTCCTGGTTTCACTGCAGCTCTGAAGAGAATGTTAGCAAAGAGGCAACCGGGACAGTGAAAACAGTACTCAAAGACAGGGAGAGCAAGCTCTCTCTTGGCACTTTGGATGTGGGACATACAGCGAGATGTTTGCTGCTTTTGTGTTTGGCTGTTGGGAGATTTACAGCACAAAGATATCTAGTTGATTTGAAGCAGTTCTGAGAAAGTCTAAACATAATCCCCACTTTTCCCTCCTGGCATTTTCCATGTGGGAGATATATAGCAGGATGTATATTGGTTTTAAGGAACTGTCCCCGGACAATGTAGGCAGAAAAGTTCCTGGCTCCTTGAATGCCGTTCCTGGAGACCCTGCGATCAATGTGGGAGATATGTCAAGATGTGTGTTGGTTTTGAGGACGGCTCTCTGGAGAGTCTTAGCAAAGAGGTCACAAGGATAATCAGAGCAATTCTCAGAGACACTGAGACCAAGCTCGACAATTCCTCCTGGCACTTTCCCTGTAGGAGATACCGCAAGACGTTTCTGTGTATTGGGCACTGCGCTCTGCAGGGTGTTAGCAGAGACTTTCCCGGGACAGTGAAACCCTATGTCAGAGACACTGAGAAGAAGCCCCAATGTTCCTTCCAGTCATTTTCAGTGTGGGTGCCTTCTCCACGTGGTTCCTGGTTTCACTGCAGCTCTGAAGAGAATGTTAGCAAAGAGGTAATCGGGACAGTGAAAACAGTACTCAAAGACAGGGAGAGCAAGCTCTACATTATTCTCTTGGCACTTTCCATGGAGTAGATATAGCAGGATATATACCGGTTTTGAGGACAACTCAGTGGACAGTGTAGGCAGAAAAGTTCCTGGCTCGCTGAATGCCGTTCCTGGAGAGACACTGCGATCAAATCCTACAATTGCCTAAGAGCACTTTCCATGTGGGAGATATGTCAAGGTGTGCTTTGGTTTGGAGCACAACTCTCTCTCGAGAACGTTAGCAAAGAGGTAACCGGGAGAGTAGAAAGCAGTACTCAAAGACAGGGAGAACAAGCTCTACATTTCCCACCTGGCACTTTCCATGTGGGAGATATAGCAGGATGTATATTGGTTTTGAGGAACTGTCCCCAGACAGTGTAGGCAGAAAAGTTCCTGGCTCACTGAATGCCGTTCCTGGAGAGACACTGCCATCAATGTGGGAGATATGTCAAGATGTGTGTTGGTTTTGAGGACGGCTCTCTGGAGAGTCTTAGCAAAGAGGTCACACGGATAATCAGAGCAATTCTCAGAGACACTGAGAACAACCATACAATTCACTTTTGGCCCTTTGCTTGTTTTACGTATAACAAGACGTTTATGGATTTTGAGGAGAACTCCTCGAGGGTGTAGGCACAAAAGTTGGTGGCACACTGAATGCCGTTATTGGAGACACTGAGAAACAAGCCCTACAATTCCCTCCTGGCTCTTTCCATGTTGGAGGGAGAGCAAGAAGATTGTTGGCTGGTTTTGCGCCTAGCTCTATGGCGAGAGTAGGCAGAGACATAATTAGGTGACTTGAAGCAGTTCCTATCGAGTCCAAGAACAGTCCCCACCTTTCCCTGCTGGCAGTTTCCATGTGGACATATGTCTTGATATGTGCTTTGCTTTTGAGCACAACTCTCTCGAGAGAATGTTAGCAAAGAGGTAACGGGGAGAGTAGAAAGCAGTACTCAAAGACAGGGAGAACAAGCTCTACATTTCCCACCTGGCACTTCCCATGTAGGAGATATAGCAGGATGTATACTGGTTTTGAGGACAACTCAATGGACAATGTAGGGAGAAAAGTTCCTGGCTCCTTGAATGCCGTTTCTGGAGACCCTGCGATCAATGTGGGAGATATGTCAACACGTGTGTTGGTTTTGAGGACGGCTCTCTGGAGAGTCTTAGCAAAGAGGTCACACTGATAATCAGAGCAATTCTCAGAGACACTGAGAACAAGATCGACAATTCGCTCTTGGCACTTTCCCTGCAGGAGATACCGCAAGACGTTTCTGTATATTGGGCACAGCACTCTGCAGGCTGTTAGCAGAGACTTTCCCGGGACAGTGAAACCCGACGTCAGAGACACTGAGAAGAAGCCCCAATGTTCCTTCCAGTCATTTTCAGTGTGGGTGCCTTCTCCACATGGTTCCTGGTTTCACTGCAGCTCTGAAGAGAATGTTAGCAAAGAGGCAACCGGGACAGTGAAAACAGTACTCAAAGACAGGGAGAGCAAGCTCTCTCTTGGCACTTTGGATGTGGGACATACAGCGAGATGTTTGCTGCTTTTGTGTTTGGCTGTTGGGAGATTTACAGCACAAAGATATCTAGTTGATTTGAAGCAGTTCTGAGAAAGTCTAAACATAATCCCCACTTTTCCCTCCTGGCATTTTCCATGTGGGAGATATATAGCAGGATGTATATTGGTTTTAAGGAACTGTCCCCGGACAATGTAGGCAGAAAAGTTCCTGGCTCCTTGAATGCCGTTCCTGGAGACCCTGCGATCAATGTGGGAGATATGTCAAGATGTGTGTTGCTTTTGAGGACGTCTCTCTGGAGAGTCTTAGCAAAGAGGTCACAAGGATAATCAGAGCAATTCTCAGAGACACTGAGACCAAGCTCGACAATTCCTCCTGGCACTTTCCCTGTAGGAGATACCGCAAGACGTTTCTGTGTATTGGGCACTGCGCTCTGCAGGGTGTTAGCAGAGACTTTCCCGGGACAGTGAAACCCTATGTCAGAGACACTGAGAAGAAGCCCCAATGTTCCTTCCAGTCATTTTCAGTGTGGGTGCCTTCTCCACGTGGTTCCTGGTTTCACTGCAGCTCTGAAGAGAATGTTAGCAAAGAGGTAATCGGGACAGTGAAAACAGTACTCAAAGACAGGGAGAGCAAGCTCTACATTATTCTCTTGGCACTTTCCATGGAGTAGATATAGCAGGATATATACCGGTTTTGAGGACAACTCAGTGGACAGTGTAGGCAGAAAAGTTCCTGGCTCGCTGAATGCCGTTCCTGGAGAGACACTGCGATCAAATCCTACAATTGCCTAAGAGCACTTTCCATGTGGGAGATATGTCAAGGTGTGCTTTGGTTTGGAGCACAACTCTCTCTCGAGAACGTTAGCAAAGAGGTAACCGGGAGAGTAGAAAGCAGTACTCAAAGACAGGGAGAACAAGCTCTACATTTCCCACCTGGCACTTTCCATGTGGGAGATATAGCAGGATGTATATTGGTTTTGAGGAACTGTCCCCAGACAGTGTAGGCAGAAAAGTTCCTGGCTCACTGAATGCCGTTCCTGGAGAGACACTGCCATCAATGTGGGAGATATGTCAAGATGTGTGTTGGTTTTGAGGACGGCTCTCTGGAGAGTCTTAGCAAAGAGGTCACACGGATAATCAGAGCAATTCTCAGAGACACTGAGAACAACCATACAATTCACTTTTGGCCCTTTGCTTGTTTTACGTATAACAAGACGTTTATGGATTTTGAGGAGAACTCCTCGAGGGTGTAGGCACAAAAGTTGGTGGCACACTGAATGCCGTTATTGGAGACACTGAGAAACAAGCCCTACAATTCCCTCCTGGCTCTTTCCATGTTGGAGGCAGAGCAAGAAGATTGTTGGCTGGTTTTGCGCCTAGCTCTATGGCGAGAGTAGGCAGAGACATAATTAGGTGACTTGAAGCAGTTCCTATCGAGTCCAAGAACAGTCCCCACCTTTCCCTGCTGGCAGTTTCCATGTGGACATATGTCTTGATATGTGCTTTGCTTTTGAGCACAACTCTCTCGAGAGAATGTTAGCAAAGAGGTAACGGGGAGAGTAGAAAGCAGTACTCAAAGACAGGGAGAACAAGCTCTACATTTCCCACCTGGCACTTCCCATGTAGGAGATATAGCAGGATGTATACTGGTTTTGAGGACAACTCAATGGACAATGTAGGGAGAAAAGTTCCTGGCTCCTTGAATGCCGTTTCTGGAGACCCTGCGATCAATGTGGGAGATATGTCAACACGTGTGTTGGTTTTGAGGACGGCTCTCTGGAGAGTCTTAGCAAAGAGGTCACACTGATAATCAGAGCAATTCTCAGAGACACTGAGAACAAGATCGACAATTCGCTCTTGGCACTTTCCCTGCAGGAGATACCGCAAGACGTTTCTGTATATTGGGCACAGCACTCTGCAGGCTGTTAGCAGAGACTTTCCCGGGACAGTGAAACCCGACGTCAGAGACACTGAGAAGAAGCCCCAATGTTCCTTCCAGTCATTTTCAGTGTGGGTGCCTTCTCCACATGGTTCCTGGTTTCACTGCAGCTCTGAAGAGAATGTTAGCAAAGAGGCAACCGGGACAGTGAAAACAGTACTCAAAGACAGGGAGAGCAAGCTCTCTCTTGGCACTTTGGATGTGGGACATACAGCGAGATGTTTGCTGCTTTTGTGTTTGGCTGTTGGGAGATTTACAGCACAAAGATATCTAGTTGATTTGAAGCAGTTCTGAGAAAGTCTAAACATAATCCCCACTTTTCCCTCCTGGCATTTTCCATGTGGGAGATATATAGCAGGATGTATATTGGTTTTAAGGAACTGTCCCCGGACAATGTAGGCAGAAAAGTTCCTGGCTCCTTGAATGCCGTTCCTGGAGACCCTGCGATCAATGTGGGAGATATGTCAAGATGTGTGTTGGTTTTGAGGACGGCTCTCTGGAGAGTCTTAGCAAAGAGGTCACAAGGATAATCAGAGCAATTCTCAGAGACACTGAGACCAAGCTCGACAATTCCTCCTGGCACTTTCCCTGTAGGAGATACCGCAAGACGTTTCTGTGTATTGGGCACTGCGCTCTGCAGGGTGTTAGCAGAGACTTTCCCGGGACAGTGAAACCCTATGTCAGAGACACTGAGAAGAAGCCCCAATGTTCCTTCCAGTCATTTTCAGTGTGGGTGCCTTCTCCACGTGGTTCCTGGTTTCACTGCAGCTCTGAAGAGAATGTTAGCAAAGAGGTAATCGGGACAGTGAAAACAGTACTCAAAGACAGGGAGAGCAAGCTCTACATTATTCTCTTGGCACTTTCCATGGAGTAGATATAGCAGGATATATACCGGTTTTGAGGACAACTCAGTGGACAGTGTAGGCAGAAAAGTTCCTGGCTCGCTGAATGCCGTTCCTGGAGAGACACTGCGATCAAATCCTACAATTGCCTAAGAGCACTTTCCATGTGGGAGATATGTCAAGGTGTGCTTTGGTTTGGAGCACAACTCTCTCTCGAGAACGTTAGCAAAGAGGTAACCGGGAGAGTAGAAAGCAGTACTCAAAGACAGGGAGAACAAGCTCTACATTTCCCACCTGGCACTTTCCATGTGGGAGATATAGCAGGATGTATATTGGTTTTGAGGAACTGTCCCCAGACAGTGTAGGCAGAAAAGTTCCTGGCTCACTGAATGCCGTTCCTGGAGAGACACTGCCATCAATGTGGGAGATATGTCAAGATGTGTGTTGGTTTTGAGGACGGCTCTCTGGAGAGTCTTAGCAAAGAGGTCACACGGATAATCAGAGCAATTCTCAGAGACACTGAGAACAACCATACAATTCACTTTTGGCCCTTTGCTTGTTTTACGTATAACAAGACGTTTATGGATTTTGAGGAGAACTCCTCGAGGGTGTAGGCACAAAAGTTGGTGGCACACTGAATGCCGTTATTGGAGACACTGAGAAACAAGCCCTACAATTCCCTCCTGGCTCTTTCCATGTTGGAGGGAGAGCAAGAAGATTGTTGGCTGGTTTTGCGCCTAGCTCTATGGCGAGAGTAGGCAGAGACATAATTAGGTGACTTGAAGCAGTTCCTATCGAGTCCAAGAACAGTCCCCACCTTTCCCTGCTGGCAGTTTCCATGTGGACATATGTCTTGATATGTGCTTTGCTTTTGAGCACAACTCTCTCGAGAGAATGTTAGCAAAGAGGTAACGGGGAGAGTAGAAAGCAGTACTCAAAGACAGGGAGAACAAGCTCTACATTTCCCACCTGGCACTTCCCATGTAGGAGATATAGCAGGATGTATACTGGTTTTGAGGACAACTCAATGGACAATGTAGGGAGAAAAGTTCCTGGCTCCTTGAATGCCGTTTCTGGAGACCCTGCGATCAATGTGGGAGATATGTCAACACGTGTGTTGGTTTTGAGGACGGCTCTCTGGAGAGTCTTAGCAAAGAGGTCACACTGATAATCAGAGCAATTCTCAGAGACACTGAGAACAAGATCGACAATTCGCTCTTGGCACTTTCCCTGCAGGAGATACCGCAAGACGTTTCTGTATATTGGGCACAGCACTCTGCAGGCTGTTAGCAGAGACTTTCCCGGGACAGTGAAACCCTATGTCAGAGACACTGAGAAGAAGCCCCAATGTTCCTTCCAGTCATTTTCAGTGTGGGTGCCTTCTCCACATGGTTCCTGGTTTCACTGCAGCTCTGAAGAGAATGTTAGCAAAGAGGCAACCGGGACAGTGAAAACAGTACTCAAAGACAGGGAGAGCAAGCTCTCTCTTGGCACTTTGGATGTGGGACATACAGCGAGATGTTTGCTGCTTTTGTGTTTGGCTGTTGGGAGATTTACAGCACAAAGATATCTAGTTGATTTGAAGCAGTTCTGAGAAAGTCTAAACATAATCCCCACTTTTCCCTCCTGGCATTTTCCATGTGGGAGATATATAGCAGGATGTATATTGGTTTTAAGGAACTGTCCCCGGACAATGTAGGCAGAAAAGTTCCTGGCTCCTTGAATGCCGTTCCTGGAGACCCTGCGATCAATGTGGGAGATATGTCAAGATGTGTGTTGGTTTTGAGGACGGCTCTCTGGAGAGTCTTAGCAAAGAGGTCACAAGGATAATCAGAGCAATTCTCAGAGACACTGAGACCAAGCTCGACAATTCCTCCTGGCACTTTCCCTGTAGGAGATACCGCAAGACGTTTCTGTGTATTGGGCACTGCGCTCTGCAGGGTGTTAGCAGAGACTTTCCCGGGACAGTGAAACCCTATGTCAGAGACACTGAGAAGAAGCCCCAATGTTCCTTCCAGTCATTTTCAGTGTGGGTGCCTTCTCCACGTGGTTCCTGGTTTCACTGCAGCTCTGAAGAGAATGTTAGCAAAGAGGTAATCGGGACAGTGAAAACAGTACTCAAAGACAGGGAGAGCAAGCTCTACATTATTCTCTTGGCACTTTCCATGGAGTAGATATAGCAGGATATATACCGGTTTTGAGGACAACTCAGTGGACAGTGTAGGCAGAAAAGTTCCTGGCTCGCTGAATGCCGTTCCTGGAGAGACACTGCGATCAAATCCTACAATTGCCTAAGAGCACTTTCCATGTGGGAGATATGTCAAGGTGTGCTTTGGTTTGGAGCACAACTCTCTCTCGAGAACGTTAGCAAAGAGGTAACCGGGAGAGTAGAAAGCAGTACTCAAAGACAGGGAGAACAAGCTCTACATTTCCCACCTGGCACTTTCCATGTGGGAGATATAGCAGGATGTATATTGGTTTTGAGGAACTGTCCCCAGACAGTGTAGGCAGAAAAGTTCCTGGCTCACTGAATGCCGTTCCTGGAGAGACACTGCCATCAATGTGGGAGATATGTCAAGATGTGTGTTGGTTTTGAGGACGGCTCTCTGGAGAGTCTTAGCAAAGAGGTCACACGGATAATCAGAGCAATTCTCAGAGACACTGAGAACAACCATACAATTCACTTTTGGCCCTTTGCTTGTTTTACGTATAACAAGACGTTTATGGATTTTGAGGAGAACTCCTCGAGGGTGTAGGCACAAAAGTTGGTGGCACACTGAATGCCGTTATTGGAGACACTGAGAAACAAGCCCTACAATTCCCTCCTGGCTCTTTCCATGTTGGAGGGAGAGCAAGAAGATTGTTGGCTGGTTTTGCGCCTAGCTCTCTGGCGAGAGTAGGCAGAGACATAATTAGGTGACTTGAAGCAGTTCCTATCGAGTCCAAGAACAGTCCCCACCTTTCCCTGCTGGCAGTTTCCATGTGGACATATGTCTTGATATGTGCTTTGCTTTTGAGCACAACTCTCTCGAGAGAATGTTAGCAAAGAGGTAACGGGGAGAGTAGAAAGCAGTACTCAAAGACAGGGAGAACAAGCTCTACATTTCCCACCTGGCACTTCCCATGTAGGAGATATAGCAGGATGTATACTGGTTTTGAGGACAACTCAATGGACAATGTAGGGAGAAAAGTTCCTGGCTCCTTGAATGCCGTTTCTGGAGACCCTGCGATCAATGTGGGAGATATGTCAACACGTGTGTTGGTTTTGAGGACGGCTCTCTGGAGAGTCTTAGCAAAGAGGTCACACTGATAATCAGAGCAATTCTCAGAGACACTGAGAACAAGATCGACAATTCGCTCTTGGCACTTTCCCTGCAGGAGATACCGCAAGACGTTTCTGTATATTGGGCACAGCACTCTGCAGGCTGTTAGCAGAGACTTTCCCGGGACAGTGAAACCCGACGTCAGAGACACTGAGAAGAAGCCCCAATGTTCCTTCCAGTCATTTTCAGTGTGGGTGCCTTCTCCACATGGTTCCTGGTTTCACTGCAGCTCTGAAGAGAATGTTAGCAAAGAGGTAACCGGGACAGTGAAAACAGTACTCAAAGACAGGGAGAGCAAGCTCTCTCTTGGCACTTTGGATGTGGGACATACAGCGAGATGTTTGCTGCTTTTGTGTTTGGCTGTTGGGAGATTTACAGCACAAAGATATCTAGTTGATTTGAAGCAGTTCTGAGAAAGTCTAAACATAATCCCCACTTTTCCCTCCTGGCATTTTCCATGTGGGAGATATATAGCAGGATGTATATTGGTTTTAAGGAACTGTCCCCGGACAATGTAGGCAGAAAAGTTCCTGGCTCCTTGAATGCCGTTCCTGGAGACCCTGCGATCAATGTGGGAGATATGTCAAGATGTGTGTTGGTTTTGAGGACGTCTCTCTGGAGAGTCTTAGCAAAGAGGTCACAAGGATAATCAGAGCAATTCTCAGAGGCACTGAGACCAAGCTCGACAATTCCTCCTGGCACTTTCCCTGTAGGAGATACCGCAAGACGTTTCTGTGTATTGGGCACTGCGCTCTGCAGGGTGTTAGCAGAGACTTTCCCGGGACAGTGAAACCCTATGTCAGAGACACTGAGAAGAAGCCCCAATGTTCCTTCCAGTCATTTTCAGTGTGGGTGCCTTCTCCACGTGGTTCCTGGTTTCACTGCAGCTCTGAAGAGAATGTTAGCAAAGAGGTAATCGGGACAGTGAAAACAGTACTCAAAGACAGGGAGAGCAAGCTCTACATTATTCTCTTGGCACTTTCCATGGAGTAGATATAGCAGGATATATACCGGTTTTGAGGACAACTCAGTGGACAGTGTAGGCAGAAAAGTTCCTGGCTCCCTGAATGCCGTTCCTGGAGAGACACTGTGATCAAATCCTACAATTGCCTAAGAGCACTTTCCATGTGGGAGATATGTCAAGGTGTGCTTTGGTTTGGAGCACAACTCTCTCTCGAGAACGTTAGCAAAGAGGTAACCGGGAGAGTAGAAAGCAGTACTCAAAGACAGGGAGAACAAGCTCTACATTTCCCACCTGGCACTTTCCATGTGGGAGATATAGCAGGATGTATATTGGTTTTGAGGAACTGTCCCCAGACAGTGTAGGCAGAAAAGTTCCTGGCTCACTGAATGCCGTTCCTGGAGAGACACTGCCATCAATGTGGGAGATATGTCAAGATGTGTGTTGGTTTTGAGGACGGCTCTCTGGAGAGTCTTAGCAAAGAGGTCACACGGATAATCAGAGCAATTCTCAGAGACACTGAGAACAACCATACAATTCAGTTTTGGCCCTTTGCTTGTTTTACGTATAACAAGACGTTTATGGATTTTGAGGAGAACTCCTCGAGGGTGTAGGCACAAAAGTTGGTGGCACACTGAATGCCGTTATTGGAGACACTGAGAAACAAGCCCTACAATTCCCTCCTGGCTCTTTCCATGTTGGAGGCAGAGCAAGAAGATTGTTGGCTGGTTTTGCGCCTAGCTCTATGGCGAGAGTAGGCAGAGACATAATTAGGTGACTTGAAGCAGTTCCTATCGAGTCCAAGAACAGTCCCCACCTTTCCCTGCTGGCAGTTTCCATGTGGACATATGTCTTGATATGTGCTTTGCTTTTGAGCACAACTCTCTCGAGAGAATGTTAGCAAAGAGGTAACGGGGAGAGTAGAAAGCAGTACTCAAAGACAGGGAGAACAAGCTCTACATTTCCCACCTGGCACTTCCCATGTAGGAGATATAGCAGGATGTATACTGGTTTTGAGGACAACTCAATGGACAATGTAGGGAGAAAAGTTCCTGGCTCCTTGAATGCCGTTTCTGGAGACCCTGCGATCAATGTGGGAGATATGTCAACACGTGTGTTGGTTTTGAGGACGGCTCTCTGGAGAGTCTTAGCAAAGAGGTCACACTGATAATCAGAGCAATTCTCAGAGACACTGAGAACAAGATCGACAATTCGCTCTTGGCACTTTCCCTGCAGGAGATACCGCAAGACGTTTCTGTATATTGGGCACAGCACTCTGCAGGCTGTTAGCAGAGACTTTCCCGGGACAGTGAAACCCGACGTCAGAGACACTGAGAAGAAGCCCCAATGTTCCTTCCAGTCATTTTCAGTGTGGGTGCCTTCTCCACATGGTTCCTGGTTTCACTGCAGCTCTGAAGAGAATGTTAGCAAAGAGGTAACCGGGACAGTGAAAACAGTACTCAAAGACAGGGAGAGCAAGCTCTCTCTTGGCACTTTGGATGTGGGACATACAGCGAGATGTTTGCTGCTTTTGTGTTTGGCTGTTGGGAGATTTACAGCACAAAGATATCTAGTTGATTTGAAGCAGTTCTGAGAAAGTCTAAACATAATCCCCACTTTTCCCTCCTGGCATTTTCCATGTGGGAGATATATAGCAGGATGTATATTGGTTTTAAGGAACTGTCCCCGGACAATGTAGGCAGAAAAGTTCCTGGCTCCTTGAATGCCGTTCCTGGAGACCCTGCGATCAATGTGGGAGATATGTCAAGATGTGTGTTGGTTTTGAGGACGTCTCTCTGGAGAGTCTTAGCAAAGAGGTCACAAGGATAATCAGAGCAATTCTCAGAGGCACTGAGACCAAGCTCGACAATTCCTCCTGGCACTTTCCCTGTAGGAGATACCGCAAGACGTTTCTGTGTATTGGGCACTGCGCTCTGCAGGGTGTTAGCAGAGACTTTCCCGGGACAGTGAAACCCTATGTCAGAGACACTGAGAAGAAGCCCCAATGTTCCTTCCAGTCATTTTCAGTGTGGGTGCCTTCTCCACGTGGTTCCTGGTTTCACTGCAGCTCTGAAGAGAATGTTAGCAAAGAGGTAATCGGGACAGTGAAAACAGTACTCAAAGACAGGGAGAACAAGCTCTACATTATTCTCTTGGCACTTTCCATGTAGTAGATATAGCGGGATATATACCGGTTTTGAGGACAACTCAGTGGACAGTGTAGGCAGAAAAGTTCCTGGCTCCCTGAATGCCGTTACTGGAGAGACACTGCGATCAAATCCTACAATTGCCTAAGAGCACTTTCCATGTGGGAGATATGTCAAGGTGTGCTTTGGTTTGGAGCACAACTCTCTCTCGAGAACGTTAGCAAAGAGGTAACCGGGAGAGTAGAAAGCAGTACTCAAAGACAGGGAGAACAAGCTCTACATTTCCCACCTGGCACTTTCCATGTGGGAGATATAGCAGGATGTATATTGGTTTTGAGGAACTGTCCCCAGACAGTGTAGGCAGAAAAGTTCCTGGCTCACTGAATGCCGTTCCTGGAGAGACACTGCCATCAATGTGGGAGATATGTCAAGATGTGTGTTGGTTTTGAGGACGGCTCTCTGGAGAGTCTTAGCAAAGAGGTCACACGGATAATCAGAGCAATTCTCAGAGACACTGAGAACAACCATACAATTCAGTTTTGGCCCTTTGCTTGTTTTACGTATAACAAGACGTTTATGGATTTTGAGGAGAACTCCTCGAGGGTGTAGGCACAAAAGTTGGTGGCACACTGAATGCCGTTATTGGAGACACTGAGAAACAAGCCCTACAATTCCCTCCTGGCTCTTTCCATGTTGGAGGGAGAGCAAGAAGATTGTTGGCTGGTTTTGCGCCTAGCTCTATGGCGAGAGTAGGCAGAGACATAATTAGGTGACTTGAAGCAGTTCCTATCGAGTCCAAGAACAGTCCCCACCTTTCCCTGCTGGCAGTTTCCATGTGGACATATGTCTTGATATGTGCTTTGCTTTTGAGCACAACTCTCTCGAGAGAATGTTAGCAAAGAGGTAACGGGGAGAGTAGAAAGCAGTACTCAAAGACAGGGAGAACAAGCTCTACATTTCCCACCTGGCACTTCCCATGTAGGAGATATAGCAGGATGTATACTGGTTTTGAGGACAACTCAATGGACAATGTAGGGAGAAAAGTTCCTGGCTCCTTGAATGCCGTTTCTGGAGACCCTGCGATCAATGTGGGAGATATGTCAACACGTGTGTTGGTTTTGAGGACGGCTCTCTGGAGAGTCTTAGCAAAGAGGTCACACGGATAATCAGAGCAATTCTCAGAGACACTGAGAACAAGATCGACAATTCGCTCTTGGCACTTTCCCTGCAGGAGATACCGCAAGACGTTTCTGTATATTGGGCACAGCACTCTGCAGGGTGTTAGCAGAGACTTTCCCGGGACAGTGAAACCCGACGTCAGAGACACTGAGAAGAAGCCCCAATGTTCCTTCCAGTCATTTTCAGTGTGGGTGCCTTCTCCACATGGTTCCTGGTTTCACTGCAGCTCTGAAGAGAATGTTAGCAAAGAGGTAACCGGGACAGTGAAAACAGTACTCAAAGACAGGGAGAGCAAGCTCTCTCTTGGCACTTTGGATGTGGGACATACAGCGAGATGTTTGCTGCTTTTGTGTTTGGCTGTTGGGAGATTTACAGCACAAAGATATCTAGTTGATTTGAAGCAGTTCTGAGAAAGTCTAAACATAATCCCCACTTTTCCCTCCTGGCATTTTCCATGTGGGAGATATAGCAGGATGTATATTGGTTTTAAGGAACTGTCCCCGGACAATGTAGGCAGAAAAGTTCCTGGCTCCTTGAATGCCGTTCCTGGAGACCCTGCGATCAATGTGGGAGATATGTCAAGATGTGTGTTGGTTTTGAGGACGTCTCTCTGGAGAGTCTTAGCAAAGAGGTCACAAGGATAATCAGAGCAATTCTCAGAGGCACTGAGACCAAGCTCGACAATTCCTCCTGGCACTTTCCCTGTAGGAGATACCGCAAGACGTTTCTGTGTATTGGGCACTGCGCTCTGCAGGGTGTTAGCAGAGACTTTCCCGGGACAGTGAAACCCTATGTCAGAGACACTGAGAAGAAGCCCCAATGTTCCTTCCAGTCATTTTCAGTGTGGGTGCCTTCTCCACGTGGTTCCTGGTTTCACTGCAGCTCTGAAGAGAATGTTAGCAAAGAGGTAATTGGGACAGTGAAAACAGTACTCAAAGACAGGGAGAGCAAGCTCTACATTATTCTCTTGGCACTTTCCATGGAGTAGATATAGCAGGATATATACCGGTTTTGAGGACAACTCAGTGGACAGTGTAGGCAGAAAAGTTCCTGGCTCCCTGAATGCCGTTCCTGGAGAGACACTGTGATCAAATCCTACAATTGCCTAAGAGCACTTTCCATGTGGGAGATATGTCAAGGTGTGCTTTGGTTTGGAGCACAACTCTCTCTCGAGAACGTTAGCAAAGAGGTAACCGGGAGAGTAGAAAGCAGTACTCAAAGACAGGGAGAACAAGCTCTACATTTCCCACCTGGCACTTTCCATGTGGGAGATATAGCAGGATGTATATTGGTTTTGAGGAACTGTCCCCAGACAGTGTAGGCAGAAAAGTTCCTGGCTCACTGAATGCCGTTCCTGGAGAGACACTGCCATCAATGTGGGAGATATGTCAAGATGTGTGTTGGTTTTGAGGACGGCTCTCTGGAGAGTCTTAGCAAAGAGGTCACACGGATAATCAGAGCAATTCTCAGAGACACTGAGAACAACCATACAATTCACTTTTGGCCCTTTGCTTGTTTTATGTATAACAAGACGTTTATGGATTTTGAGGAGAACTCCTCGAGGGTGTAGGCACAAAAGTTGGTGGCACACTGAATGCCGTTATTGGAGACACTGAGAAACAAGCCCTACAATTCCCTCCTGGCTCTTTCCATGTTGGAGGCAGAGCAAGAAGATTGTTGGCTGGTTTTGCGCCTAGCTCTATGGCGAGAGTAGGCAGAGACATAATTAGGTGACTTGAAGCAGTTCCTATCGAGTCCAAGAACAGTCCCCACCTTTCCCTGCTGGCAGTTTCCATGTGGACATATGTCTTGATATGTGCTTTGCTTTTGAGCACAACTCTCTCGAGAGAATGTTAGCAAAGAGGTAACGGGGAGAGTAGAAAGCAGTACTCAAAGACAGGGAGAACAAGCTCTACATTTCCCACCTGGCACTTCCCATGTAGGAGATATAGCAGGATGTATACTGGTTTTGAGGACAACTCAATGGACAATGTAGGGAGAAAAGTTCCTGGCTCCTTGAATGCCGTTTCTGGAGACCCTGCGATCAATGTGGGAGATATGTCAACACGTGTGTTGGTTTTGAGGACGGCTCTCTGGAGAGTCTTAGCAAAGAGGTCACACTGATAATCAGAGCAATTCTCAGAGACACTGAGAACAAGATCGACAATTCGCTCTTGGCACTTTCCCTGCAGGAGATACCGCAAGACGTTTCTGTATATTGGGCACAGCACTCTGCAGGCTGTTAGCAGAGACTTTCCCGGGACAGTGAAACCCGACGTCAGAGACACTGAGAAGAAGCCCCAATGTTCCTTCCAGTCATTTTCAGTGTGGGTGCCTTCTCCACATGGTTCCTGGTTTCACTGCAGCTCTGAAGAGAATGTTAGCAAAGAGGTAACCGGGACAGTGAAAACAGTACTCAAAGACAGGGAGAGCAAGCTCTCTCTTGGCACTTTGGATGTGGGACATACAGCGAGATGTTTGCTGCTTTTGTGTTTGGCTGTTGGGAGATTTACAGCACAAAGATATCTAGTTGATTTGAAGCAGTTCTGAGAAAGTCTAAACATAATCCCCACTTTTCCCTCCTGGCATTTTCCATGTGGGAGATATAGCAGGATGTATATTGGTTTTAAGGAACTGTCCCCGGACAATGTAGGCAGAAAAGTTCCTGGCTCCTTGAATGCCGTTCCTGGAGACCCTGCGATCAATGTGGGAGATATGTCAAGATGTGTGTTGGTTTTGAGGACGTCTCTCTGGAGAGTCTTAGCAAAGAGGTCACAAGGATAATCAGAGCAATTCTCAGAGGCACTGAGACCAAGCTCGACAATTCCTCCTGGCACTTTCCCTGTAGGAGATACCGCAAGACGTTTCTGTGTATTGGGCACTGCGCTCTGCAGGGTGTTAGCAGAGACTTTCCCGGGACAGTGAAACCCTATGTCAGAGACACTGAGAAGAAGCCCCAATGTTCCTTCCAGTCATTTTCAGTGTGGGTGCCTTCTCCACGTGGTTCCTGGTTTCACTGCAGCTCTGAAGAGAATGTTAGCAAAGAGGTAATCGGGACAGTGAAAACAGTACTCAAAGACAGGGAGAGCAAGCTCTACATTATTCTCTTGGCACTTTCCATGGAGTAGATATAGCAGGATATATACCGGTTTTGAGGACAACTCAGTGGACAGTGTAGGCAGAAAAGTTCCTGGCTCCCTGAATGCCGTTCCTGGAGAGACACTGTGATCAAATCCTACAATTGCCTAAGAGCACTTTCCATGTGGGAGATATGTCAAGGTGTGCTTTGGTTTGGAGCACAACTCTCTCTCGAGAACGTTAGCAAAGAGGTAACCGGGAGAGTAGAAAGCAGTACTCAAAGACAGGGAGAACAAGCTCTACATTTCCCACCTGGCACTTTCCATGTGGGAGATATAGCAGGATGTATATTGGTTTTGAGGAACTGTCCCCAGACAGTGTAGGCAGAAAAGTTCCTGGCTCACTGAATGCCGTTCCTGGAGAGACACTGCCATCAATGTGGGAGATATGTCAAGATGTGTGTTGGTTTTGAGGACGGCTCTCTGGAGAGTCTTAGCAAAGAGGTCACACGGATAATCAGAGCAATTCTCAGAGACACTGAGAACAACCATACAATTCAGTTTTGGCCCTTTGCTTGTTTTACGTATAACAAGACGTTTATGGATTTTGAGGAGAACTCCTCGAGGGTGTAGGCACAAAAGTTGGTGGCACACTGAATGCCGTTATTGGAGACACTGAGAAACAAGCCCTACAATTCCCTCCTGGCTCTTTCCATGTTGGAGGGAGAGCAAGAAGATTGTTGGCTGGTTTTGCGCCTAGCTCTATGGCGAGAGTAGGCAGAGACATAATTAGGTGACTTGAAGCAGTTCCTATCGAGTCCAAGAACAGTCCCCACCTTTCCCTGCTGGCAGTTTCCATGTGGACATATGTCTTGATATGTGCTTTGCTTTTGAGCACAACTCTCTCGAGAGAATGTTAGCAAAGAGGTAACGGGGAGAGTAGAAAGCAGTACTCAAAGACAGGGAGAACAAGCTCTACATTTCCCACCTGGCACTTCCCATGTAGGAGATATAGCAGGATGTATACTGGTTTTGAGGACAACTCAATGGACAATGTAGGGAGAAAAGTTCCTGGCTCCTTGAATGCCGTTTCTGGAGACCCTGCGATCAATGTGGGAGATATGTCAACACGTGTGTTGGTTTTGAGGACGGCTCTCTGGAGAGTCTTAGCAAAGAGGTCACACTGATAATCAGAGCAATTCTCAGAGACACTGAGAACAAGATCGACAATTCGCTCTTGGCACTTTCCCTGCAGGAGATACCGCAAGACGTTTCTGTATATTGGGCACAGCACTCTGCAGGCTGTTAGCAGAGACTTTCCCGGGACAGTGAAACCCGACGTCAGAGACACTGAGAAGAAGCCCCAATGTTCCTTCCAGTCATTTTCAGTGTGGGTGCCTTCTCCACATGGTTCCTGGTTTCACTGCAGCTCTGAAGAGAATGTTAGCAAAGAGGCAACCGGGACAGTGAAAACAGTACTCAAAGACAGGGAGAGCAAGCTCTCTCTTGGCACTTTGGATGTGGGACATACAGCGAGATGTTTGCTGCTTTTGTGTTTGGCTGTTGGGAGATTTACAGCACAAAGATATCTAGTTGATTTGAAGCAGTTCTGAGAAAGTCTAAACATAATCCCCACTTTTCCCTCCTGGCATTTTCCATGTGGGAGATATATAGCAGGATGTATATTGGTTTTAAGGAACTGTCCCCGGACAATGTAGGCAGCAAAGTTCCTGGCTCCTTGAATGCCGTTCCTGGAGAGACACTGCGATCAAATCCTACAATTGCCTAAGAGCACTTTCCATGTGGGAGATATGTCAAGGTGTGCTTTGGTTTGGAGCACAACTCTCTCTCGAGAACGTTAGCAAAGAGGTAACCGGGAGAGTAGAAAGCAGTACTCAAAGACAGGGAGAACAAGCTCTACATTTCCCACCTGGCACTTTCCATGTGGGAGATATAGCAGGATGTATATTGGTTTTGAGGAACTGTCCCCAGACAGTGTAGGCAGAAAAGTTCCTGGCTCACTGAATGCCGTTCCTGGAGAGACACTGCCATCAATGTGGGAGATATGTCAAGATGTGTGTTGGTTTTGAGGACGGCTCTCTGGAGAGTCTTAGCAAAGAGGTCACACGGATAATCAGAGCAATTCTCAGAGACACTGAGAACAACCATACAATTCAGTTTTGGCCCTTTGCTTGTTTTACGTATAACAAGACGTTTATGGATTTTGAGGAGAACTCCTCGAGGGTGTAGGCACAAAAGTTGGTGGCACACTGAATGCCGTTATTGGAGACACTGAGAAACAAGCCCTACAATTCCCTCCTGGCTCTTTCCATGTTGGAGGCAGAGCAAGAAGATTGTTGGCTGGTTTTGCGCCTAGCTCTATGGCGAGAGTAGGCAGAGACATAATTAGGTGACTTGAAGCAGTTCCTATCGAGTCCAAGAACAGTCCCCACCTTTCCCTGCTGGCAGTTTCCATGTGGACATATGTCTTGATATGTGCTTTGCTTTTGAGCACAACTCTCTCGAGAGAATGTTAGCAAAGAGGTAACGGGGAGAGTAGAAAGCAGTACTCAAAGACAGGGAGAACAAGCTCTACATTTCCCACCTGGCACTTCCCATGTAGGAGATATAGCAGGATGTATACTGGTTTTGAGGACAACTCAATGGACAATGTAGGGAGAAAAGTTCCTGGCTCCTTGAATGCCGTTTCTGGAGACCCTGCGATCAATGTGGGAGATATGTCAACACGTGTGTTGGTTTTGAGGACGGCTCTCTGGAGAGTCTTAGCAAAGAGGTCACACTGATAATCAGAGCAATTCTCAGAGACACTGAGAACAAGATCGACAATTCGCTCTTGGCACTTTCCCTGCAGGAGATACCGCAAGACGTTTCTGTATATTGGGCACAGCACTCTGCAGGCTGTTAGCAGAGACTTTCCCGGGACAGTGAAACCCGACGTCAGAGACACTGAGAAGAAGCCCCAATGTTCCTTCCAGTCATTTTCAGTGTGGGTGCCTTCTCCACATGGTTCCTGGTTTCACTGCAGCTCTGAAGAGAATGTTAGCAAAGAGGTAACCGGGACAGTGAAAACAGTACTCAAAGACAGGGAGAGCAAGCTCTCTCTTGGCACTTTGGATGTGGGACATACAGCGAGATGTTTGCTGCTTTTGTGTTTGGCTGTTGGGAGATTTACAGCACAAAGATATCTAGTTGATTTGAAGCAGTTCTGAGAAAGTCTAAACATAATCCCCACTTTTCCCTCCTGGCATTTTCCATGTGGGAGATATAGCAGGATGTATATTGGTTTTAAGGAACTGTCCCCGGACAATGTAGGCAGCAAAGTTCCTGGCTCCTTGAATGCCGTTCCTGGAGACCCTGCGATCAATGTGGGAGATATGTCAAGATGTGTGTTGGTTTTGAGGACGTCTCTCTGGAGAGTCTTAGCAAAGAGGTCACAAGGATAATCAGAGCAATTCTCAGAGACACTGAGACCAAGCTCGACAATTCCTCCTGGCACTTTCCCTGTAGGAGATACCGCAAGACGTTTCTGTGTATTGGGCACTGCGCTCTGCAGGCTGTTAGCAGAGACTTTCCCGGGACAGTGAAACCCTATGTCAGAGACACTGAGAAGAAGCCCCAATGTTCCTTCCAGTCATTTTCAGTGTGGGTGCCTTCTCCACGTGGTTCCTGGTTTCACTGCAGCTCTGAAGAGAATGTTAGCAAAGAGGTAATCGGGACAGTGAAAACAGTACTCAAAGACAGGGAGAGCAAGCTCTACATTATTCTCTTGGCACTTTCCATGGAGTAGATATAGCGGGATATATACCGGTTTTGAGGACAACTCAGTGGACAGTGTAGGCAGAAAAGTTCCTGGCTCCCTGAATGCCGTTCCTGGAGAGACACTGCGATCAAATCCTACAATTGCCTAAGAGCACTTTCCATGTGGGAGATATGTCAAGGTGTGCTTTGGTTTGGAGCACAACTCTCTCTCGAGAACGTTAGCAAAGAGGTAACCGGGAGAGTAGAAAGCAGTACTCAAAGACAGGGAGAACAAGCTCTACATTTCCCACCTGGCACTTTCCATGTGGGAGATATAGCAGGATGTATATTGGTTTTGAGGAACTGTCCCCAGACAGTGTAGGCAGAAAAGTTCCTGGCTCACTGAATGCCGTTCCTGGAGAGACACTGCCATCAATGTGGGAGATATGTCAAGATGTGTGTTGGTTTTGAGGACGGCTCTCTGGAGAGTCTTAGCAAAGAGGTCACACGGATAATCAGAGCAATTCTCAGAGACACTGAGAACAACCATACAATTCAGTTTTGGCCCTTTGCTTGTTTTACGTATAACAAGACGTTTATGGATTTTGAGGAGAACTCCTCGAGGGTGTAGGCACAAAAGTTGCTGGCACACTGAATGCCGTTATTGGAGACACTGAGAAACAAGCCCTACAATTCCCTCCTGGCTCTTTCCATGTTGGAGGCAGAGCAAGAAGATTGTTGGCTGGTTTTGCGCCTAGCTCTATGGCGAGAGTAGGCAGAGACATAATTAGGTGACTTGAAGCAGTTCCTATCGAGTCCAAGAACAGTCCCCACCTTTCCCTGCTGGCAGTTTCCATGTGGACATATGTCTTGATATGTGCTTTGCTTTTGAGCACAACTCTCTCGAGAGAATGTTAGCAAAGAGGTAACGGGGAGAGTAGAAAGCAGTACTCAAAGACAGGGAGAACAAGCTCTACATTTCCCACCTGGCACTTCCCATGTAGGAGATATAGCAGGATGTATACTGGTTTTGAGGACAACTCAATGGACAATGTAGGGAGAAAAGTTCCTGGCTCCTTGAATGCCGTTTCTGGAGACCCTGCGATCAATGTGGGAGATATGTCAACACGTGTGTTGGTTTTGAGGACGGCTCTCTGGAGAGTCTTAGCAAAGAGGTCACACTGATAATCAGAGCAATTCTCAGAGACACTGAGAACAAGATCGACAATTCGCTCTTGGCACTTTCCCTGCAGGAGATACCGCAAGACGTTTCTGTATATTGGGCACAGCACTCTGCAGGCTGTTAGCAGAGACTTTCCCGGGACAGTGAAACCCGACGTCAGAGACACTGAGAAGAAGCCCCAATGTTCCTTCCAGTCATTTTCAGTGTGGGTGCCTTCTCCACATGGTTCCTGGTTTCACTGCAGCTCTGAAGAGAATGTTAGCAAAGAGGTAACCGGGACAGTGAAAACAGTACTCAAAGACAGGGAGAGCAAGCTCTCTCTTGGCACTTTGGATGTGGGACATACAGCGAGATGTTTGCTGCTTTTGTGTTTGGCTGTTGGGAGATTTACAGCACAAAGATATCTAGTTGATTTGAAGCAGTTCTGAGAAAGTCTAAACATAATCCCCACTTTTCCCTCCTGGCATTTTCCATGTGGGAGATATAGCAGGATGTATATTGGTTTTAAGGAACTGTCCCCGGACAATGTAGGCAGAAAAGTTTCTGGCTCCTTCAATGCCATTCCTGGAGACCCTGCGATCAATGTGGGAGATATGTCAAGATGTGTGTTGGTTTTGAGGACGGCTCTCTGGAGAGTCTTAGCAAAGAGGTCACAAGGATAATCAGAGCAATTCTCAGAGACACTGAGACCAAGCTCGACAATTCCTCCTGGCACTTTCCCTGTAGGAGATACCGCAAGACGTTTCTGTGTATTGGGCACTGCGCTCTGCAGGGTGTTAGCAGAGACTTTCCCGGGACAGTGAAACCCGACGTCAGAGACACTGAGAAGAAGCCCCAATGTTCCTTCCAGTCATTTTCAGTGTGGGTGCCTTCTCCACGTGGTTCCTGGTTTCACTGCAGCTCTGAAGAGAATGTTAGCAAAGAGGTAATCGGGACAGTGAAAACAGTACTCAGAGACAGGGAGAACAAGCTCTACATTATTCTCTTGGCACTTTCCATGGAGTAGATATAGCAGGATATATACCGGTTTTGAGGACAACTCAGTGGACAGTGTAGGCAGAAAAGTTCCTGGCTCACTGAATGCCGTTCCTGGAGAGACACTGCGATCAAATCCTACAATTGCCTAAGAGCACTTTCCATGTGGGAGATATGTCAAGGTGTGCTTTGGTTTGGAGCACAACTCTCTCTCGAGAACGTTAGCAAAGAGGTAACCGGGAGAGTAGAAAGCAGTACTCAAAGACAGGGAGAACAAGCTCTACATTTCCCACCTGGCACTTTCCATGTGGGAGATATAGCAGGATGTATATTGGTTTTGAGGAACTGTCCCCAGACAGTGTAGGCAGAAAAGTTCCTGGCTCACTGAATGCCGTTCCTGGAGAGACACTGCCATCAATGTGGGAGATATGTCAAGATGTGTGTTGGTTTTGAGGACGGCTCTCTGGAGAGTCTTAGCAAAGAGGTCACACGGATAATCAGAGCAATTCTCAGAGACACTGAGAACAACCATACAATTCACTTTTGGCCCTTTGCTTGTTTTACGTATAACAAGACGTTTATGGATTTTGAGGAGAACTCCTCGAGGGTGTAGGCACAAAAGTTGGTGGCACACTGAATGCCGTTATTGGAGACACTGAGAAACAAGCCCTACAATTCCCTCCTGGCTCTTTCCATGTTGGAGGGAGAGCAAGAAGATTGTTGGCTGGTTTTGCGCCTAGCTCTATGGCGAGAGTAGGCAGAGACATAATTAGGTGACTTGAAGCAGTTCCTATCGAGTCCAAGAACAGTCCCCACCTTTCCCTGCTGGCAGTTTCCATGTGGACATATGTCTTGATATGTGCTTTGCTTTTGAGCACAACTCTCTCGAGAGAATGTTAGCAAAGAGGTAACGGGGAGAGTAGAAAACAGTACTCAAAGACAGGGAGAACAAGCTCTACATTTCCCACCTGGCACTTCCCATGTAGGAGATATAGCAGGATGTATACTGGTTTTGAGGACAACTCAATGGACAATGTAGGGAGAAAAGTTCCTGGCTCCTTGAATGCCGTTTCTGGAGACCCTGCGATCAATGTGGGAGATATGTCAACACGTGTGTTGGTTTTGAGGACGGCTCTCTGGAGAGTCTTAGCAAAGAGGTCACACGGATAATCAGAGCAATTCTCAGAGACACTGAGAACAAGATCGACAATTCGCTCTTGGCACTTTCCCTGCAGGAGATACCGCAAGACGTTTCTGTATATTGGGCACAGCACTCTGCAGGGTGTTAGCAGAGACTTTCCCGGGACAGTGAAACCCGACGTCAGAGACACTGAGAAGAAGCCCCAATGTTCCTTCCAGTCATTTTCAGTGTGGGTGCCTTCTCCACATGGTTCCTGGTTTCACTGCAGCTCTGAAGAGAATGTTAGCAAAGAGGTAACCGGGACAGTGAAAACAGTACTCAAAGACAGGGAGAGCAAGCTCTCTCTTGGCACTTTGGATGTGGGACATACAGCGAGATGTTTGCTGCTTTTGTGTTTGGCTGTTGGGAGATTTACAGCACAAAGATATCTAGTTGATTTGAAGCAGTTCTGAGAAAGTCTAAACATAATCCCCACTTTTCCCTCCTGGCATTTTCCATGTGGGAGATATAGCAGGATGTATATTGGTTTTAAGGAACTGTCCCCGGACAATGTAGGCAGAAAAGTTCCTGGCTCCTTGAATGCCGTTCCTGGAGACCCTGCGATCAATGTGGGAGATATGTCAAGATGTGTGTTGCTTTTGAGGACGGCTCTCTGGAGAGTCTTAGCAAAGAGGTCACAAGGATAATCAGAGCAATTCTCAGAGACACTGAGACCAAGCTCGACAATTCCTCCTGGCACTTTCCCTGCAGGAGATACCGCAAGACGTTTCTGTGTATTGGGCACTGCGCTCTGCAGGGTGTTAGCAGAGACTTTCCCGGGACAGTGAAACCCGACGTCAGAGACACTGAGAAGAAGCCCCAATGTTCCTTCCAGTCATTTTCAGTGTGGGTGCCTTCTCCACGTGGTTCCTGGTTTCACTGCAGCTCTGAAGAGAATGTTAGCAAAGAGGTAATCGGGACAGTGAAAACAGTACTCAAAGACAGGGAGAGCAAGCTCTACATTATTCTCTTGGCACTTTCCATGGAGTAGATATAGCAGGATATATACCGGTTTTGAGGACAACTCAGTGGACAGTGTAGGCAGAAAAGTTCCTGGCTCGCTGAATGCCGTTCCTGGAGAGACACTGCGATCAAATCCTACAATTGCCTAAGAGCACTTTCCATGTGGGAGATATGTCAAGGTGTGCTTTGGTTTGGAGCACAACTCTCTCTCGAGAACGTTAGCAAAGAGGTAACGGGGAGAGTAGAAAGCAGTACTCAAAGACAGGGAGAACAAGCTCTACATTTCCCACCTGGCACTTTCCATGTGGGAGATATAGCAGGATGTATATTGGTTTTGAGGAACTGTCCCCAGACAGTGTAGGCAGAAAATTTCCTGGCTCACTGAATGCCGTTCCTGGAGAGACACTGCCATCAATGTGGGAGATATGTCAAGATGTGTGTTGGTTTTGAGGACGTCTCTCTGGAGAGTCTTAGCAAAGAGGTCACACGGATAATCAGAGCAATTCTCAGAGACACTGAGAACAACCATACAATTCACTTTTGGCCCTTTGCTTGTTTTACGTATAACAAGACGTTTATGGATTTTGAGGAGAACTCCTCGAGGGTGTAGGCACAAAAGTTGGTGGCACACTGAATGCCGTTATTGGAGACACTGAGAAACAAGCCCTACAATTCCCTCCTGGCTCTTTCCATGTTGGAGGGAGAGCAAGAAGATTGTTGGCTGGTTTTGCGCCTAGCTCTATGGCGAGAGTAGGCAGAGACATAATTAGGTGACTTGAAGCAGTTCCTATCGAGTCCAAGAACAGTCCCCACCTTTCCCTGCTGGCAGTTTCCATGTGGACATATGTCTTGATATGTGCTTTGCTTTTGAGCACAACTCTCTCGAGAGAATGTTAGCAAAGAGGTAACGGGGAGAGTAGAAAGCAGTACTCAAAGACAGGGAGAACAAGCTCTACATTTCCCACCTGGCACTTCCCATGTAGGAGATATAGCAGGATGTATACTGGTTTTGAGGACAACTCAATGGACAATGTAGGGAGAAAAGTTCCTGGCTCCTTGAATGCCGTTTCTGGAGACCCTGCGATCAATGTGGGAGATATGTCAACACGTGTGTTGGTTTTGAGGACGGCTCTCTGGAGAGTCTTAGCAAAGAGGTCACACGGATAATCAGAGCAATTCTCAGAGACACTGAGAACAAGATCGACAATTCGCTCTTGGCACTTTCCCTGCAGGAGATACCGCAAGACGTTTCTGTATATTGGGCACAGCACTCTGCAGGGTGTTAGCAGAGACTTTCCCGGGACAGTGAAACCCGACGTCAGAGACACTGAGAAGAAGCCCCAATGTTCCTTCCAGTCATTTTCAGTGTGGGTGCCTTCTCCACGTGGTTCCTGGTTTCACTGCAGCTCTGAAGAGAATGTTAGCAAAGAGGTAACCGGGACAGTGAAAACAGTACTCAAAGACAGGGAGAGCAAGCTCTACATTATTCTCTTGGCACTTTCCATGGAGTAGATATAGCAGGATATATACCGGTTTTGAGGACAACTCAGTGGACAGTGTAGGCAGAAAAGTTCCTGGCTCGCTGAATGCCGTTCCTGGAGAGACACTGCGATCAAATCCTACAATTGCCTAAGAGCACTTTCCATGTGGGAGATATGTCAAGGTGTGCTTTGGTTTGGAGCACAACTCTCTCTCGAGAATGTTAGCAAAGAGGTAACCGGGAGAGTAGAAAGCAGTACTCAAAGACAGGGAGAACAAGCTCTACATTTCCCACCTGGCACTTTCCATGTGGGAGATATAGCAGGATGTATATTGGTTTTGAGGAACTGTCCCCAGACAGTGTAGGCAGAAAAGTTCCTGGCTCACTGAATGCCGTTCCTGGAGAGACACTGCCATCAATGTGGGAGATATGTCAAGATGTGTGTTGGTTTTGAGGACGGCTCTCTGGAGAGTCTTAGCAAAGAGGTCACACGGATAATCAGAGCAATTCTCAGAGACACTGAGAACAACCATACAATTCACTTTTGGCCCTTTGCTTGTTTTACGTATAACAAGACGTTTATGGATTTTGAGGAGAACTCCTCGAGGGTGTAGGCACAAAAGTTGGTGGCACACTGAATGCCGTTATTGGAGACACTGAGAAACAAGCCCTACAATTCCCTCCTGGCTCTTTCCATGTTGGAGGGAGAGCAAGAAGATTGTTGGCTGGTTTTGCGCCTAGCTCTATGGCGAGAGTAGGCAGAGACATAATTAGGTGACTTGAAGCAGTTCCTATCGAGTCCAAGAACAGTCCCCACCTTTCCCTGCTGGCAGTTTCCATGTGGACATATGTCTTGATATGTGCTTTGCTTTTGAGCACAACTCTCTCGAGAGAATGTTAGCAAAGAGGTAACGGGGAGAGTAGAAAGCAGTACTCAAAGACAGGGAGAACAAGCTCTACATTTCCCACCTGGCACTTCCCATGTAGGAGATATAGCAGGATGTATACTGGTTTTGAGGACAACTCAATGGACAGTGTAGGGAGAAAAGTTCCTGGCTCCTTGAATGCCGTTTCTGGAGACCCTGCGATCAATGTGGGAGATATGTCAACACGTGTGTTGGTTTTGAGGACGGCTCTCTGGAGAGTCTTAGCAAAGAGGTCACACTGATAATCAGAGCAATTCTCAGAGACACTGAGAACAAGATCGACAATTCGCTCTTGGCACTTTCCCTGCAGGAGATACCGCAAGACGTTTCTGTATATTGGGCACAGCACTCTGCAGGCTGTTAGCAGAGACTTTCCCGGGACAGTGAAACCCGACGTCAGAGACACTGAGAAGAAGCCCCAATGTTCCTTCCAGGCATTTTCAGTGTGGGTGCCTTCTCCACATGGTTCCTGGTTTCACTGCAGCTCTGAAGAGAATGTTAGCAAAGAGGTAATCGGGACAGTGAAAACAGTACTCAAAGACAGGGAGAGCAAGCTCTCTCTTGGCACTTTGGATGTGGGACATACAGCGAGATGTTTGCTGCTTTTGTGTTTGGCTGTTGGGAGATTTACAGCACAAAGATATCTAGTTGATTTGAAGCAGTTCTGAGAAAGTCTAAACATAATCCCCACTTTTCCCTCCTGGCATTTTCCATGTGGGAGATATAGCAGGATGTATATTGGTTTTAAGGAACTGTCCCCGGACAATGTAGGCAGCAAAGTTCCTGGCTCCTTGAATGCCGTTCCTGGAGACCCTGCGATCAATGTGGGAGATATGTCAAGATGTGTGTTGCTTTTGAGGACGGCTCTCTGGAGAGTCTTAGCAAAGAGGTCACAAGGATAATCAGAGCAATTCTCAGAGACACTGAGAACAAGCTCGACAATTCCTCCTGGCACTTTCCCTGTAGGAGATACCGCAAGACGTTTCTGTGTATTGGGCACTGCGCTCTGCAGGGTGTTAGCAGAGACTTTCCCGGGACAGTGAAACCCTATGTCAGAGACACTGAGAAGAAGCCCCAATGTTCCTTCCAGTCATTTTCAGTGTGGGTGCCTTCTCCACATGGTTCCTGGTTTCACTGCAGCTCTGAAGAGAATGTTAGCAAAGAGGTAATCGGGACAGTGAAAACAGTACTCAAAGACAGGGAGAGCAAGCTCTACATTATTCTCTTGGCACTTTCCATGGAGTAGATATAGCGGGATATATACCGGTTTTGAGGACAACTCAGTGGACAGTGTAGGCAGAAAAGTTCCTGGCTCGCTGAATGCCGTTCCTGGAGAGACACTGCGATCAAATCCTACAATTGCCTAAGAGCACTTTCCATGTGGGAGATATGTCAAGGTGTGCTTTGGTTTGGAGCACAACTCTCTCTCGAGAATGTTAGCAAAGAGGTAACCGGGAGAGTAGAAAGCAGTACTCAAAGACAGGGAGAACAAGCTCTACATTTCCCACCTGGCACTTTCCATGTGGGAGATATAGCAGGATGTATATTGGTTTTGAGGAACTGTCCCCAGACAGTGTAGGCAGAAAAGTTCCTGGCTCACTGAATGCCGTTCCTGGAGAGACACTGCCATCAATGTGGGAGATATGTCAAGATGTGTGTTGGTTTTGAGGACGGCTCTCTGGAGAGTCTTAGCAAAGAGGTCACACGGATAATCAGAGCAATTCTCAGAGACACTGAGAACAACCATACAATTCACTTTTGGCCCTTTGCTTGTTTTACGTATAACAAGACGTTTATGGATTTTGAGGAGAACTCCTCGAGGGTGTAGGCACAAAAGTTGGTGGCACACTGAATGCCGTTATTGGAGACACTGAGAAACAAGCCCTACAATTCCCTCCTGGCTCTTTCCATGTTGGAGGCAGAGCAAGAAGATTGTTGGCTGGTTTTGCGCCTAGCTCTATGGCGAGAGTAGGCAGAGACATAATTAGGTGACTTGAAGCAGTTCCTATCGAGTCCAAGAACAGTCCCCACCTTTCCCTGCTGGCAGTTTCCATGTGGACATATGTCTTGATATGTGCTTTGCTTTTGAGCACAACTCTCTCGAGAGAATGTTAGCAAAGAGGTAACGGGGAGAGTAGAAAGCAGTACTCAAAGACAGGGAGAACAAGCTCTACATTTCCCACCTGGCACTTCCCATGTAGGAGATATAGCAGGATGTATACTGGTTTTGAGGACAACTCAATGGACAATGTAGGGAGAAAAGTTCCTGGCTCCTTGAATGCCGTTTCTGGAGACCCTGCGATCAATGTGGGAGATATGTCAACACGTGTGTTGGTTTTGAGGACGGCTCTCTGGAGAGTCTTAGCAAAGAGGTCACACTGATAATCAGAGCAATTCTCAGAGACACTGAGAACAAGATCGACAATTCGCTCTTGGCACTTTCCCTGCAGGAGATACCGCAAGACGTTTCTGTATATTGGGCACAGCGCTCTGCAGGGTGTTAGCAGAGACTTTCCCGGCACAGTGAAACCCTATGTCAGAGACACTGAGAAGAAGCCCCAATGTTCCTTCCAGTCATTTTCAGTGTGGGTGCCTTCTCCACATGGTTCCTGGTTTCACTGCAGCTCTGAAGAGAATGTTAGCAAAGAGGTAACCGGGACAGTGAAAACAGTACTCAAAGACAGGGAGAGCAAGCTCTCTCTTGGCACTTTGGATGTGGGACATACAGCGAGATGTTTGCTGCTTTTGTGTTTGGCTGTTGGGAGATTTACAGCACAAAGATATCTAGTTGATTTGAAGCAGTTCTGAGAAAGTCTAAACATAATCCCCACTTTTCCCTCCTGGCATTTTCCATGTGGGAGATATATAGCAGGATGTATATTGGTTTTAAGGAACTGTCCCCGGACAATGTAGGCAGCAAAGTTCCTGGCTCCTTGAATGCCGTTCCTGGAGACCCTGCGATCAATGTGGGAGATATGTCAAGATGTGTGTTGGTTTTGAGGACGGCTCTCTGGAGAGTCTTAGCAAAGAGGTCACAAGGATAATCAGAGCAATTCTCAGAGACACTGAGACCAAGCTCGACAATTCCTCCTGGCACTTTCCCTGTAGGAGATACCGCAAGACGTTTCTGTGTATTGGGCACTGCGCTCTGCAGGGTGTTAGCAGAGACTTTCCCGGGACAGTGAAACCCGACGTCAGAGACACTGAGAAGAAGCCCCAATGTTCCTTCCAGTCATTTTCAGTGTGGGTGCCTTCTCCACGTGGTTCCTGGTTTCACTGCAGCTCTGAAGAGAATGTTAGCAAAGAGGTAATCGGGACAGTGAAAACAGTACTCAAAGACAGGGAGAGCAAGCTCTACATTATTCTCTTGGCACTTTCCATGGAGTAGATATAGCAGGATATATACCGGTTTTGAGGACAACTCAGTGGACAGTGTAGGCAGAAAAGTTCCTGGCTCCCTGAATGCCGTTCCTGGAGAGACACTGCGATCAAATCCTACAATTGCCTAAGAGCACTTTCCATGTGGGAGATATGTCAAGGTGTGCTTTGGTTTGGAGCACAACTCTCTCTCGAGAATGTTAGCAAAGAGGTAACCGGGAGAGTAGAAAGCAGTACTCAAAGACAGGGAGAACAAGCTCTACATTTCCCACCTGGCACTTTCCATGTGGGAGATATAGCAGGATGTATATTGGTTTTGAGGAACTGTCCCCAGACAGTGTAGGCAGAAAAGTTCCTGGCTCACTGAATGCCGTTCCTGGAGAGACACTGCCATCAATGTGGGAGATATGTCAAGATGTGTGTTGGTTTTGAGGACGGCTCTCTGGAGAGTCTTAGCAAAGAGGTCACACGGATAATCAGAGCAATTCTCAGAGACACTGAGAACAACCATACAATTCACTTTTGGCCCTTTGCTTGTTTTACGTATAACAAGACGTTTATGGATTTTGAGGAGAACTCCTCGAGGGTGTAGGCACAAAAGTTGGTGGCACACTGAATGCCGTTATTGGAGACACTGAGAAACAAGCCCTACAATTCCCTCCTGGCTCTTTCCATGTTGGAGGGAGAGCAAGAAGATTGTTGGCTGGTTTTGCACCTAGCTCTATGGCGAGAGTAGGCAGAGACATAATTAGGTGACTTGAAGCAGTTCCTATCGAGTCCAAGAACAGTCCCCACCTTTCCCTGCTGGCAGTTTCCATGTGGACATATGTCTTGATATGTGCTTTGCTTTTGAGCACAACTCTCTCGAGAGAATGTTAGCAAAGAGGTAACGGGGAGAGTAGAAAGCAGTACTCAAAGACAGGGAGAACAAGCTCTACATTTCCCACCTGGCACTTCCCATGTAGGAGATATAGCAGGATGTATACTGGTTTTGAGGACAACTCAATGGACAATGTAGGGAGAAAAGTTCCTGGCTCCTTGAATGCCGTTTCTGGAGACCCTGCGATCAATGTGGGAGATATGTCAACACGTGTGTTGGTTTTGAGGACGGCTCTCTGGAGAGTCTTAGCAAAGAGGTCACACTGATAATCAGAGCAATTCTCAGAGACACTGAGAACAAGATCGACAATTCGCTCTTGGCACTTTCCCTGCAGGAGATACCGCAAGACGTTTCTGTATATTGGGCACAGCACTCTGCAGGCTGTTAGCAGAGACTTTCCCGGGACAGTGAAACCCGACGTCAGAGACACTGAGAAGAAGCCCCAATGTTCCTTCCAGTCATTTTCAGTGTGGGTGCCTTCTCCACATGGTTCCTGGTTTCACTGCAGCTCTGAAGAGAATGTTAGCAAAGAGGTAACCGGGACAGTGAAAACAGTACTCAAAGACAGGGAGAGCAAGCTCTCTCTTGGCACTTTGGATGTGGGACATACAGCGAGATGTTTGCTGCTTTTGTGTTTGGCTGTTGGGAGATTTACAGCACAAAGATATCTAGTTGATTTGAAGCAGTTCTGAGAAAGTCTAAACATAATCCCCACTTTTCCCTCCTGGCATGATGTATATTGGTTTTAAGGAACTGTCCCCGGACAATGTAGGCAGAAAAGTTCCTGGCTCCTTGAATGCCGTTCCTGGAGACCCTGCGATCAATGTGGGAGATATGTCAAGATGTGTGTTGGTTTTGAGGACGTCTCTCTGGAGAGTCTTAGCAAAGAGGTCACAAGGATAATCAGAGCAATTCTCAGAGACACTGAGACCAAGCTCGACAATTCCTCCTGGCACTTTCCCTGTAGGAGATACCGCAAGACGTTTCTGTGTATTGGGCACTGCGCTCTGCAGGGTGTTAGCAGAGACTTTCCCGGGACAGTGAAACCCTATGTCAGAGACACTGAGAAGAAGCCCCAATGTTCCTTCCAGTCATTTTCAGTGTGGGTGCCTTCTCCACGTGGTTCCTGGTTTCACTGCAGCTCTGAAGAGAATGTTAGCAAAGAGGTAATCGGGACAGTGAAAACAGTACTCAAAGACAGGGAGAGCAAGCTCTACATTATTCTCTTGGCACTTTCCATGGAGTAGATATAGCGGGATATATACCGGTTTTGAGGACAACTCAGTGGACAGTGTAGGCAGAAAAGTTCCTGGCTCCCTGAATGCCGTTCCTGGAGAGACACTGCGATCAAATCCTACAATTGCCTAAGAGCACTTTCCATGTGGGAGATATGTCAAGGTGTGCTTTGGTTTGGAGCACAACTCTCTCTCGAGAATGTTAGCAAAGAGGTAACCGGGAGAGTAGAAAGCAGTACTCAAAGACAGGGAGAACAAGCTCTACATTTCCCACCTGGCACTTTCCATGTGGGAGATATAGCAGGATGTATATTGGTTTTGAGGAACTGTCCCCAGACAGTGTAGGCAGAAAAGTTCCTGGCTCACTGAATGCCGTTCCTGGAGAGACACTGCCATCAATGTGGGAGATATGTCAAGATGTGTGTTGGTTTTGAGGACGGCTCTCTGGAGAGTCTTAGCAAAGAGGTCACACGGATAATCAGAGCAATTCTCAGAGACACTGAGAACAACCATACAATTCACTTTTGGCCCTTTGCTTGTTTTACGTATAACAAGACGTTTATGGATTTTGAGGAGAACTCCTCGAGGGTGTAGGCACAAAAGTTGGTGGCACACTGAATGCCGTTATTGGAGACACTGAGAAACAAGCCCTACAATTCCCTCCTGGCTCTTTCCATGTTGGAGGGAGAGCAAGAAGATTGTTGGCTGGTTTTGCGCCTAGCTCTATGGCGAGAGTAGGCAGAGACATAATTAGGTGACTTGAAGCAGTTCCTATCGAGTCCAAGAACAGTCCCCACCTTTCCCTGCTGGCAGTTTCCATGTGGACATATGTCTTGATATGTGCTTTGCTTTTGAGCACAACTCTCTCGAGAGAATGTTAGCAAAGAGGTAACGGGGAGAGTAGAAAGCAGTACTCAAAGACAGGGAGAACAAGCTCTACATTTCCCACCTGGCACTTCCCATGTAGGAGATATAGCAGGATGTATACTGGTTTTGAGGACAACTCAATGGACAATGTAGGGAGAAAAGTTCCTGGCTCCTTGAATGCCGTTTCTGGAGACCCTGCGATCAATGTGGGAGATATGTCAACACGTGTGTTGGTTTTGAGGACGGCTCTCTGGAGAGTCTTAGCAAAGAGGTCACACTGATAATCAGAGCAATTCTCAGAGACACTGAGAACAAGATCGACAATTCGCTCTTGGCACTTTCCCTGCAGGAGATACCGCAAGACGTTTCTGTATATTGGGCACAGCACTCTGCAGGCTGTTAGCAGAGACTTTCCCGGGACAGTGAAACCCGACGTCAGAGACACTGAGAAGAAGCCCCAATGTTCCTTCCAGTCATTTTCAGTGTGGGTGCCTTCTCCACATGGTTCCTGGTTTCACTGCAGCTCTGAAGAGAATGTTAGCAAAGAGGTAACCGGGACAGTGAAAACAGTACTCAAAGACAGGGAGAGCAAGCTCTCTCTTGGCACTTTGGATGTGGGACATACAGCGAGATGTTTGCTGCTTTTGTGTTTGGCTGTTGGGAGATTTACAGCACAAAGATATCTAGTTGATTTGAAGCAGTTCTGAGAAAGTCTAAACATAATCCCCACTTTTCCCTCCTGGCATTTTCCATGTGGGAGATATAGCAGGATGTATATTGGTTTTAAGGAACTGTCCCCGGACAATGTAGGCAGCAAAGTTCCTGGCTCCTTGAATGCCGTTCCTGGAGACCCTGCGATCAATGTGGGAGATATGTCAAGATGTGTGTTGGTTTTGAGGACGTCTCTCTGGAGAGTCTTAGCAAAGAGGTCACAAGGATAATCAGAGCAATTCTCAGAGACACTGAGACCAAGCTCGACAATTCCTCCTGGCACTTTCCCTGTAGGAGATACCGCAAGACGTTTCTGTGTATTGGGCACTGCGCTCTGCAGGCTGTTAGCAGAGACTTTCCCGGGACAGTGAAACCCTATGTCAGAGACACTGAGAAGAAGCCCCAATGTTCCTTCCAGTCATTTTCAGTGTGGGTGCCTTCTCCACGTGGTTCCTGGTTTCACTGCAGCTCTGAAGAGAATGTTAGCAAAGAGGTAATCGGGACAGTGAAAACAGTACTCAAAGACAGGGAGAGCAAGCTCTACATTATTCTCTTGGCACTTTCCATGGAGTAGATATAGCGGGATATATACCGGTTTTGAGGACAACTCAGTGGACAGTGTAGGCAGAAAAGTTCCTGGCTCCCTGAATGCCGTTCCTGGAGAGACACTGCGATCAAATCCTACAATTGCCTAAGAGCACTTTCCATGTGGGAGATATGTCAAGGTGTGCTTTGGTTTGGAGCACAACTCTCTCTCGAGAACGTTAGCAAAGAGGTAACCGGGAGAGTAGAAAGCAGTACTCAAAGACAGGGAGAACAAGCTCTACATTTCCCACCTGGCACTTTCCATGTGGGAGATATAGCAGGATGTATATTGGTTTTGAGGAACTGTCCCCAGACAGTGTAGGCAGAAAAGTTCCTGGCTCACTGAATGCCGTTCCTGGAGAGACACTGCCATCAATGTGGGAGATATGTCAAGATGTGTGTTGGTTTTGAGGACGGCTCTCTGGAGAGTCTTAGCAAAGAGGTCACACGGATAATCAGAGCAATTCTCAGAGACACTGAGAACAACCATACAATTCACTTTTGGCCCTTTGCTTGTTTTACGTATAACAAGACGTTTATGGATTTTGAGGAGAACTCCTCGAGGGTGTAGGCACAAAAGTTGGTGGCACACTGAATGCCGTTATTGGAGACACTGAGAAACAAGCCCTACAATTCCCTCCTGGCTCTTTCCATGTTGGAGGGAGAGCAAGAAGATTGTTGGCTGGTTTTGCGCCTAGCTCTATGGCGAGAGTAGGCAGAGACATAATTAGGTGACTTGAAGCAGTTCCTATCGAGTCCAAGAACAGTCCCCACCTTTCCCTGCTGGCAGTTTCCATGTGGACATATGTCTTGATATGTGCTTTGCTTTTGAGCACAACTCTCTCGAGAGAATGTTAGCAAAGAGGTAACGGGGAGAGTAGAAAGCAGTACTCAAAGACAGGGAGAACAAGCTCTACATTTCCCACCTGGCACTTCCCATGTAGGAGATATAGCAGGATGTATACTGGTTTTGAGGACAACTCAATGGACAATGTAGGGAGAAAAGTTCCTGGCTCCTTGAATGCCGTTTCTGGAGACCCTGCGATCAATGTGGGAGATATGTCAACACGTGTGTTGGTTTTGAGGACGGCTCTCTGGAGAGTCTTAGCAAAGAGGTCACACTGATAATCAGAGCAATTCTCAGAGACACTGAGAACAAGATCGACAATTCGCTCTTGGCACTTTCCCTGCAGGAGATACCGCAAGACGTTTCTGTATATTGGGCACAGCACTCTGCAGGCTGTTAGCAGAGACTTTCCCGGGACAGTGAAACCCGACGTCAGAGACACTGAGAAGAAGCCCCAATGTTCCTTCCAGTCATTTTCAGTGTGGGTGCCTTCTCCACATGGTTCCTGGTTTCACTGCAGCTCTGAAGAGAATGTTAGCAAAGAGGTAACCGGGACAGTGAAAACAGTACTCAAAGACAGGGAGAGCAAGCTCTCTCTTGGCACTTTGGATGTGGGACATACAGCGAGATGTTTGCTGCTTTTGTGTTTGGCTGTTGGGAGATTTACAGCACAAAGATATCTAGTTGATTTGAAGCAGTTCTGAGAAAGTCTAAACATAATCCCCACTTTTCCCTCCTGGCATTTTCCATGTGGGAGATATAGCAGGATGTATATTGGTTTTAAGGAACTGTCCCCGGACAATGTAGGCAGAAAAGTTTCTGGCTCCTTCAATGCCATTCCTGGAGACCCTGCGATCAATGTGGGAGATATGTCAAGATGTGTGTTGGTTTTGAGGACGGCTCTCTGGAGAGTCTTAGCAAAGAGGTCACAAGGATAATCAGAGCAATTCTCAGAGACACTGAGACCAAGCTCGACAATTCCTCCTGGCACTTTCCCTGTAGGAGATACCGCAAGACGTTTCTGTGTATTGGGCACTGCGCTCTGCAGGGTGTTAGCAGAGACTTTCCCGGGACAGTGAAACCCGACGTCAGAGACACTGAGAAGAAGCCCCAATGTTCCTTCCAGTCATTTTCAGTGTGGGTGCCTTCTCCACATGGTTCCTGGTTTCACTGCAGCTCTGAAGAGAATGTTAGCAAAGAGGTAATCGGGACAGTGAAAACAGTACTCAAAGACAGGGAGAGCAAGCTCTACATTATTCTCTTGGCACTTTCCATGGAGTAGATATAGCAGGATATATACCGGTTTTGAGGACAACTCAGTGGACAGTGTAGGCAGAAAAGTTCCTGGCTCGCTGAATGCCGTTCCTGGAGAGACACTGCGATCAAATCCTACAATTGCCTAAGAGCACTTTCCATGTGGGAGATATGTCAAGGTGTGCTTTGGTTTGGAGCACAACTCTCTCTCGAGAACGTTAGCAAAGAGGTAACCGGGAGAGTAGAAAGCAGTACTCAAAGACAGGGAGAACAAGCTCTACATTTCCCACCTGGCACTTTCCATGTGGGAGATATAGCAGGATGTATATTGGTTTTGAGGAACTGTCCCCAGACAGTGTAGGCAGAAAAGTTCCTGGCTCACTGAATGCCGTTCCTGGAGAGACACTGCCATCAATGTGGGAGATATGTCAAGATGTGTGTTGGTTTTGAGGACGGCTCTCTGGAGAGTCTTAGCAAAGAGGTCACACGGATAATCAGAGCAATTCTCAGAGACACTGAGAACAACCATACAATTCACTTTTGGCCCTTTGCTTGTTTTACGTATAACAAGACGTTTATGGATTTTGAGGAGAACTCCTCGAGGGTGTAGGCACAAAAGTTGGTGGCACACTGAATGCCGTTATTGGAGACACTGAGAAACAAGCCCTACAATTCCCTCCTGGCTCTTTCCATGTTGGAGGGAGAGCAAGAAGATTGTTGGCTGGTTTTGTGCCTAGCTCTATGGCGAGAGTAGGCAGAGACATAATTAGGTGACTTGAAGCAGTTCCTATCGAGTCCAAGAACAGTCCCCACCTTTCCCTGCTGGCAGTTTCCATGTGGACATATGTCTTGATATGTGCTTTGCTTTTGAGCACAACTCTCTCGAGAGAATGTTAGCAAAGAGGTAATCGGGACAGTGAAAACAGTACTCAAAGACAGGGAGAACAAGCTCTACATTTCCCACCTGGCACTTCCCATGTAGGAGATATAGCAGGATGTATACTGGTTTTGAGGACAACTCAATGGACAATGTAGGGAGAAAAGTTCCTGGCTCCTTGAATGCCGTTTCTGGAGACCCTGCGATCAATGTGGGAGATATGTCAACACGTGTGTTGGTTTTGAGGACGGCTCTCTGGAGAGTCTTAGCAAAGAGGTCACAAGGATAATCAGAGCAATTCTCAGAGACACTGAGACCAAGCTCGACAATTCCTCCTGGCACTTTCCCTGCAGGAGATACCGCAAGACGTTTCTGTGTATTGGGCACTGCGCTCTGCAGGGTGTTAGCAGAGACTTTCCCGGGACAGTGAAACCCGACGTCAGAGACACTGAGAAGAAGCCCCAATGTTCCTTCCAGTCATTTTCAGTGTGGGTGCCTTCTCCACGTGGTTCCTGGTTTCACTGCAGCTCTGAAGAGAATGTTAGCAAAGAGGTAATCGGGACAGTGAAAACAGTACTCAAAGACAGGGAGAGCAAGCTCTACATTATTCTCTTGGCACTTTCCATGGAGTAGATATAGCAGGATATATACCGGTTTTGAGGACAACTCAGTGGACAGTGTAGGCAGAAAAGTTCCTGGCTCGCTGAATGCCGTTCCTGGAGAGACACTGCGATCAAATCCTACAATTGCCTAAGAGCACTTTCCATGTGGGAGATATGTCAAGGTGTGCTTTGGTTTGGAGCACAACTCTCTCTCGAGAACGTTAGCAAAGAGGTAACCGGGAGAGTAGAAAGCAGTACTCAAAGACAGGGAGAACAAGCTCTACATTTCCCACCTGGCACTTTCCATGTGGGAGATATAGCAGGATGTATATTGGTTTTGAGGAACTGTCCCCAGACAGTGTAGGCAGAAAAGTTCCTGGCTCACTGAATGCCGTTCCTGGAGAGACACTGCCATCAATGTGGGAGATATGTCAAGATGTGTGTTGGTTTTGAGGACGTCTCTCTGGAGAGTCTTAGCAAAGAGGTCACACGGATAATCAGAGCAATTCTCAGAGACACTGAGAACAACCATACAATTCACTTTTGGCCCTTTGCTTGTTTTACGTATAACAAGACGTTTATGGATTTTGAGGAGAACTCCTCGAGGGTGTAGGCACAAAAGTTGGTGGCACACTGAATGCCGTTATTGGAGACACTGAGAAACAAGCCCTACAATTCCCTCCTGGCTCTTTCCATGTTGGAGGGAGAGCAAGAAGATTGTTGGCTGGTTTTGCGCCTAGCTCTATGGCGAGAGTAGGCAGAGACATAATTAGGTGACTTGAAGCAGTTCCTATCGAGTCCAAGAACAGTCCCCACCTTTCCCTGCTGGCAGTTTCCATGTGGACATATGTCTTGATATGTGCTTTGCTTTTGAGCACAACTCTCTCGAGAGAATGTTAGCAAAGAGGTAATCGGGACAGTGAAAACAGTTCTCAAAGACAGGGAGAACAAGCTCTACATTTCCCACCTGGCACTTCCCATGTAGGAGATATAGCAGGATGTATACTGGTTTTGAGGACAACTCAATGGACAATGTAGGGAGAAAAGTTCCTGGCTCCTTGAATGCCGTTTCTGGAGACCCTGCGATCAATGTGGGAGATATGTCAACACGTGTGTTGGTTTTGAGGACGGCTCTCTGGAGAGTCTTAGCAAAGAGGTCACACGGATAATCAGAGCAATTCTCAGAGACACTGAGAACAAGATCGACAATTCGCTCTTGGCACTTTCCCTGCAGGAGATACCGCAAGACGTTTCTGTATATTGGGCACAGCACTCTGCAGGGTGTTAGCAGAGACTTTCCCGGGACAGTGAAACCCGACGTCAGAGACACTGAGAAGAAGCCCCAATGTTCCTTCCAGTCATTTTCAGTGTGGGTGCCTTCTCCACATGGTTCCTGGTTTCACTGCAGCTCTGAAGAGAATGTTAGCAAAGAGGTAACCGGGACAGTGAAAACAGTACTCAAAGACAGGGAGAGCAAGCTCTCTCTTGGCACTTTGGATGTGGGACATACAGCGAGATGTTTGCTGCTTTTGTGTTTGGCTGTTGGGAGATTTACAGCACAAAGATATCTAGTTGATTTGAAGCAGTTCTGAGAAAGTCTAAACATAATCCCCACTTTTCCCTCCTGGCATTTTCCATGTGGGAGATATAGCAGGATGTATATTGGTTTTAAGGAACTGTCCCCGGACAATGTAGGCAGAAAAGTTCCTGGCTCCTTGAATGCCGTTCCTGGAGACCCTGCGATCAATGTGGGAGATATGTCAAGATGTGTGTTGGTTTTGAGGACGGCTCTCTGGAGAGTCTTAGCAAAGAGGTCACAAGGATAATCAGAGCAATTCTCAGAGACACTGAGAACAAGATCGACAATTCGCTCTTGGCACTTTCCCTGCAGGAGATACCGCAAGACGTTTCTGTGTATTGGGCACTGCGCTCTGCAGGGTGTTAGCAGACACTTTCCCGGGACAGTGAAACCCTATGTCAGAGACACTGAGAAGAAGCCCAAATGTTCCTTCCAGTCATTTTCAGTGTGGGTGCCTTCTCCACGTGGTTCCTGGTTTCACTGCAGCTCTGAAGAGAATGTTAGCAAAGAGGTAATCGGGACAGTGAAAACAGTACTCAAAGACAGGGAGAGCAAGCTCTACATTATTCTCTTGGCACTTTCCATGGAGTAGATATAGCAGGATATATACCGGTTTTGAGGACAACTCAGTGGACAGTGTAGGCAGAAAAGTTCCTGGCTCGCTGAATGCCGTTCCTGGAGAGACACTGCGATCAAATCCTACAATTGCCTAAGAGCACTTTCCATGTGGGAGATATGTCAAGGTGTGCTTTGGTTTGGAGCACAACTCTCTCTCGAGAACGTTAGCAAAGAGGTAACCGGGAGAGTAGAAAGCAGTACTCAAAGACAGGGAGAACAAGCTCTACATTTCCCACCTGGCACTTTCCATGTGGGAGATATAGCAGGATGTATATTGGTTTTGAGGAACTGTCCCCAGACAGTGTAGGCAGAAAAGTTCCTGGCTCACTGAATGCCGTTCCTGGAGAGACACTGCCATCAATGTGGGAGATATGTCAAGATGTGTGTTGGTTTTGAGGACGGCTCTCTGGAGAGTCTTAGCAAAGAGGTCACACGGATAATCAGAGCAATTCTCAGAGACACTGAGAACAACCATACAATTCACTTTTGGCCCTTTGCTTGTTTTACGTATAACAAGACGTTTATGGATTTTGAGGAGAACTCCTCGAGGGTGTAGGCACAAAAGTTGGTGGCACACTGAATGCCGTTATTGGAGACACTGAGAAACAAGCCCTACAATTCCCTCCTGGCTCTTTCCATGTTGGAGGGAGAGCAAGAAGATTGTTGGCTGGTTTTGCGCCTAGCTCTATGGCGAGAGTAGGCAGAGACATAATTAGGTGACTTGAAGCAGTTCCTATCGAGTCCAAGAACAGTCCCCACCTTTCCCTGCTGGCAGTTTCCATGTGGAGATATGTCTTGATATGTGCTTTGCTTTTGAGCACAACTCTCTCGAGAGAATGTTAGCAAAGAGGTAACGGGGAGAGTAGAAAGCAGTACTCAAAGACAGGGAGAACAAGCTCTACATTTCCCACCTGGCACTTCCCATGTAGGAGATATAGCAGGATGTATACTGGTTTTGAGGACAACTCAATGGACAATGTAGGGAGAAAAGTTCCTGGCTCCTTGAATGCCGTTTCTGGAGACCCTGCGATCAATGTGGGAGATATGTCAACACGTGTGTTGGTTTTGAGGACGGCTCTCTGGAGAGTCTTAGCAAAGAGGTCACACTGATAATCAGAGCAATTCTCAGAGACACTGAGAACAAGATCGACAATTCGCTCTTGGCACTTTCCCTGCAGGAGATACCGCAAGACATTTCTGTATATTGGCCACAGCACTCTACAGGCTGTTAGCAGAGACTTTCCCGGGACAGTGAAACCCGACGTCAGAGACACTGAGAAGAAGCCCCAATGTTCCTTCCAGTCATTTTCAGTGTGGGTGCCTTCTCCACATGGTTCCTGGTTTCACTGCAGCTCTGAAGAGAATGTTAGCAAAGAGGCAACCGGGACAGTGAAAACAGTACTCAAAGACAGGGAGAGCAAGCTCTCTCTTGGCACTTTGGATGTGGGACATACAGCGAGATGTTTGCTGCTTTTGTGTTTGGCTGTTGGGAGATTTACAGCACAAAGATATCTAGTTGATTTGAAGCAGTTCTGAGAAAGTCTAAACATAATCCCCACTTTTCCCTCCTGGCATTTTCCATGTGGGAGATATAGCAGGATGTATATTGGTTTTAAGGAACTGTCCCCGGACAATGTAGGCAGAAAAGTTCCTGGCTCCTTGAATGCCGTTCCTGGAGACCCTGCGATCAATGTGGGAGATATGTCAAGATGTGTGTTGGTTTTGAGGACGGCCCTCTGGAGAGTCTTAGCAAAGAGGTCACAAGGATAATCAGAGCAATTCTCAGAGACACTGAGAACAAGATCGACAATTCGCTCTTGGCACTTTCCCTGCAGGAGATACCGCAAGACGTTTCTGTGTATTGGGCACTGCGCTCTGCAGGGTGTTAGCAGAGACTTTCCCGGGACAGTGAAACCCTATGTCAGAGACACTGAGAAGAAGCCCAAATGTTCCTTCCAGTCATTTTCAGTGTGGGTGCCTTCTCCACGTGGTTCCTGGTTTCACTGCAGCTCTGAAGAGAATGTTAGCAAAGAGGTAATCGGGACAGTGAAAACAGTACTCAAAGACAGGGAGAGCAAGCTCTACATTATTCTCTTGGCACTTTCCATGGAGTACATATAGCAGGATATATACCGGTTTTGAGGACAACTCAGTGGACAGTGTAGGCAGAAAAGTTCCTGGCTCGCTGAATGCCGTTCCTGGAGAGACACTGCGATCAAATCCTACAATTGCCTAAGAGCACTTTCCATGTGGGAGATATGTCAAGGTGTGCTTTGGTTTGGAGCACAACTCTCTTGAGAGAACGTTAGCAAAGAGGTAACTGGGAGAGTAGAAAGCAGTACTCAAAGACAGGGAGAACAAGCTCTACATTTCCCACCTGGCACTTTCCATGTGGGAGATATAGCAGGATGTATATTGGTTTTGAGGAACTGTCCCCAGACAGTGTAGGCAGAAAAGTTCCTGGCTCACTGAATGCCGTTCCTGGAGAGACACTGCCATCAATGTGGGAGATATGTCAAGATGTGTGTTGGTTTTGAGGACGGCTCTCTGGAGAGTCTTAGCAAAGAGGTCACATGGATAATCAGAGCAATTCTCAGAGACACTGAGAACAACCATACAATTCACTTTTGGCCCTTTGCTTGTTTTACGTATAACAAGATGTTTATGGATTTTGAGGAGAACTCCTCGAGGGTGTAGGCACAAAAGTTGGTGGCACACTGAATGCCGTTATTGGAGACACTGAGAAACAAGCCCTACAATTCCCTCCTGGCTCTTTCCATGTTGGAGGGAGAGCAAGAAGATTGTTGGCTGGTTTTGCGCCTAGCTCTATGGCGAGAGTAGGCAGAGACATAATTAGGTGACTTGAAGCAGTTCCTATCGAGTCCAAGAACAGTCCCCACCTTTCCCTGCTGGCAGTTTCCATGTGGACATATGTCTTGATATGTGCTTTGCTTTTGAGCACAACTCTCTCGGGAGAATGTTAGCAAAGAGGTAACGGGGAGAGTAGAAAGCAGTACTCAAAGACAGGGAGAACAAGCTCTACATTTCCCACCTGGCACTTCCCATGTAGGAGATATAGCAGGATGTATACTGGTTTTGAGGACAACTCAATGGACAATGTAGGGAGAAAAGTTCCTGGCTCCTTGAATGCCGTTCCTGGAGACCCTGCGATCAATGTGGGAGATATGTCAACACGTGTGTTGGTTTTGAGGACGGCTCTCTGGAGAGTCTTAGCAAAGAGGTCACACTGATAATCAGAGCAATTCTCAGAGACACTGAGAACAAGATCGACAATTCGCTCTTGGCACTTTCCCTGCAGGAGATACCGCAAGACGTTTCTGTATATTGGGCACAGCACTCTGCAGGCTGTTAGCAGAGACTTTCCCGGGACAGTGAAACCCGACGTCAGAGACACTGAGAAGAAGCCCCAATGTTCCTTCCAGTCATTTTCAGTGTGGGTGCCTTCTCCACATGGTTCCTGGTTTCACTGCAGCTCTGAAGAGAATGTTAGCAAAGAGGTAACCGGGACAGTGAAAACACTACTCAAAGACATGGAGAGCAAGCTCTCTCTTGGCACTTTGGATGTGGGACATACAGCGAGATGTTTGCTGCTTTTGTGTTTGGCTGTTGGGAGATTTACAGCATAAAGATATCTAGTTGATTTGAAGCAGTTCTGAGAAAGTCTAAACATAATCCCCACTTTTCCCTCCTGGCATTTTCCATGTGGGAGATATAGCAGGATGTATATTGGTTTTAAGGAACTGTCCCCGGACAATGTAGGCAGAAAAGTTCCTGGCTCCTTGAATGCCGTTCCTGGAGACCCTGCGATCAATGTGGGAGATATGTCAAGATGTGTGTTGGTTTTGAGGACGGCTCTCTGGAGAGTCTTAGCAAAGAGGTCACAAGGATAATCAGAGCAATTCTCAGAGACACTGAGACCAAGCTCGACAATTCCTCCTGGCACTTTCCCTGTAGGAGATACCGCAAGACGTTTCTGTGTATTGGGCACTGCGCTCTGCAGGGTGTTAGCAGAGACTTTCCCGGGACAGTGAAACCCTATGTCAGAGACACTGAGAAGAAGCCCCAATGTTCCTTCCAGTCATTTTCAGTGTGGGTGCCTTCTCCACGTGGTTCCTGGTTTCACTGCAGCTCTGAAGAGAATGTTAGCAAAGAGGTAATCGGGACAGTGAAAACAGTACTCAAAGACAGGGAGAGCAAGCTCTACATTATTCTCTTGGCACTTTCCATGGAGTAGATATAGCAGGATATATACCGGTTTTGAGGACAACTCAGTGGACAGTGTAGGCAGAAAAGTTCCTGGCTCGCTGAATGCCGTTCCTGGAGAGACACTGCGATCAAATCCTACAATTGCCTAAGAGCACTTTCCATGTGGGAGATATGTCAAGGTGTGCTTTGGTTTGGAGCACAACTCTCTCTCGAGAACGTTAGCAAAGAGGTAACCGGGAGAGTAGAAAGCAGTACTCAAAGACAGGGAGAACAAGCTCTACATTTCCCACCTGGCACTTTCCATGTGGGAGATATAGCAGGATGTATATTGGTTTTGAGGAACTGTCCCCAGACAGTGTAGGCAGAAAAGTTCCTGGCTCACTGAATGCCGTTCCTGGAGAGACACTGCCATCAATGTGGGAGATATGTCAAGATGTGTGTTGGTTTTGAGGACGGCTCTCTGGAGAGTCTTAGCAAAGAGGTCACATGGATAATCAGAGCAATTCTCAGAGACACTGAGAACAACCATACAATTCAGTTTTGGCCCTTTGCTTGTTTTACGTATAACAAGACGTTTATGGATTTTGAGGAGAACTCCTCGAGGGTGTAGGCACAAAAGTTGGTGGCACACTGAATGCCGTTATTGGAGACACTGAGAAACAAGCCCTACAATTCCCTCCTGGCTCTTTCCATGTTGGAGGGAGAGCAAGAAGATTGTTGGCTGGTTTTGCGCCTAGCTCTATGGCGAGAGTAGGCAGAGACATAATTAGGTGACTTGAAGCAGTTCCTATCGAGTCCAAGAACAGTCCCCACCTTTCCCTGCTGGCAGTTTCCATGTGGACATATGTCTTGATATGTGCTTTGCTTTTGAGCACAACTCTCTCGAGAGAATGTTAGCAAAGAGGTAACGGGGAGAGTAGAAAGCAGTACTCAAAGACAGGGAGAACAAGCTCTACATTTCCCACCTGGCACTTCCCATGTAGGAGATATAGCAGGATGTATACTGGTTTTGAGGACAACTCAATGGACAATGTAGGGAGAAAAGTTCCTGGCTCCTTGAATGCCGTTTCTGGAGACCCTGCGATCAATGTGGGAGATATGTCAAGATGTGTGTTGGTTTTGAGGACGGCTCTCTGGAGAGTCTTAGCAAAGAGGTCACACTGATAATCAGAGCAATTCTCAGAGACACTGAGAACAAGATCGACAATTCCTCCTGGCACTTTCCCTGCAGGAGATACCGCAAGACGTTTCTGTATATTGGGCACAGCACTCTACAGGCTGTTAGCAGAGACTTTCCCGGGACAGTGAAACCCGACGTCAGAGACACTGAGAAGAAGCCCCAATGTTCCTTCCAGTCATTTTCAGTGTGGGTGCCTTCTCCAAATGGTTCCTGGTTTCACTGCAGCTCTGAAGAGAATGTTAGCAAAGAGGCAACCGGGACAGTGAAAACAGTACTCAAAGACAGGGAGAGCAAGCTCTCTCTTGGCACTTTGGATGTGGGACATACAGCGAGATGTTTGCTGCTTTTGTGTTTGGCTGTTGGGAGATTTACAGCACAAAGATATCTAGTTGATTTGAAGCAGTTCTGAGAAAGTCTAAACATAATCCCCACTTTTCCCTCCTGGCATTTTCCATGTGGGAGATATATAGCAGGATGTATATTGGTTTTAAGGAACTGTCCCCGGACAATGTAGGCAGAAAAGTTCCTGGCTCCTTGAATGCCGTTCCTGGAGACCCTGCGATCAATGTGGGAGATATGTCAAGATGTGTGTTGGTTTTGAGGACGGCTCTCTGGAGAGTCTTAGCAAAGAGGTCACAAGGATAATCAGAGCAATTCTCAGAGACACTGAGAACAAGATCGACAATTCGCTCTTGGCACTTTCCCTGCAGGAGATACCGCAAGACGTTTCTGTATATTGGGCACAGCACTCTGCAGGCTGTTAGCAGAGACTTTCCCGGGACAGTGAAACCCGACTTCAGAGACACTGAGAAGAAGCCCAAATGTTCCTTCCAGTCATTTTCAGTGTGGGTGCCTTCTCCACGTGGTTCCTGGTTTCACTGCAGCTCTGAAGAGAATGTTAGCAAAGAGGTAATCGGGACAGTGAACACAGTACTCAAAGACAGGGAGAGCAAGCTCTACATTATTCTCTTGGCACTTTCCATGGAGTACATATAGCAGGATATCTACCGGTTTTGAGGACAACTCAGTGGACAGTGTAGGCAGAAAAGTTCCTGGCTCCCTGAATGCCGTTCCTGGAGAGACACTGCGATCAAATCCTACAATTGCCTAAGAGCACTTTCCATGTGGGAGATATGTCAAGGTGTGCTTTGGTTTGGAGCACAACTCTCTCTCGAGAGAACGTTAGCAAAGAGGTAACTGGGAGAGTAGAAAGCAGTACTCAAAGACAGGGAGAACAAGCTCTACATTTCCCACCTGGCACTTTCCATGTGGGAGATATAGCAGGATGTATATTGGTTTTGAGGAACTGTCCCCAGACAGTGTAGGCAGAAAAGTTCCTGGCTCACTGAATGCCGTTCCTGGAGAGACACTGCCATCAATGTGGGAGATATGTCAAGATGTGTGTTGGTTTTGAGGACGGCTCTCTGGAGAGTCTTAGCAAAGAGGTCACATGGATAATCAGAGCAATTCTCAGAGACACTGAGAACAACCATACAATTCACTTTTGGCCCTTTGCTTGTTTTACGTATAACAAGATGTTTATGGATTTTGAGGAGAACTCCTCGAGGGTGTAGGCACAAAAGTTGGTGGCACACTGAATGCCGTTATTGGAGACACTGAGAAACAAGCCCTACAATTCCCTCCTGGCTCTTTCCATGTTGGAGGGAGAGCAAGAAGATTGTTGGCTGGTTTTGCGCCTAGCTCTATGGCGAGAGTAGGCAGAGACATGATTAGGTGACTTGAAGCAGTTCCTATCGAGTCCAAGAACAGTCCCCACCTTTCCCTGCTGGCAGTTTCCATGTGGAGATATGTCTTGATATGTGCTTTGCTTTTGAGCACAACTCTCTCGAGAGAATGTTAGCAAAGAGGTAACGGGGAGAGTAGAAAGCAGTACTCAAAGACAGGGAGAACAAGCTCTACATTTCCCACCTGGCACTTCCCATGTAGGAGATATAGCAGGATGTATACTGGTTTTGAGGACAACTCAATGGACAATGTAGGGAGAAAAGTTCCTGGCTCCTTGAATGCCGTTTCTGGAGACCCTGCGATCAATGTGGGAGATATGTCAACACGTGTGTTGGTTTTGAGGACGGCTCTCTGGAGAGTCTTAGCAAAGAGGTCACACGGATAATCAGAGCAATTCTCAGAGACACTGAGAACAAGATCGACAATTCGCTCTTGGCACTTTCCCTGCAGGAGATACCGCAAGACGTTTCTGTATATTGGGCACAGCACTCTGCAGGGTGTTAGCAGAGACTTTCCCGGGACAGTGAAACCCGACGTCAGAGACACTGAGAAGAAGCCCCAATGTTCCTTCCAGTCATTTTCAGTGTGGGTGCCTTCTCCACATGGTTCCTGGTTTCACTGCAGCTCTGAAGAGAATGTTAGCAAAGAGGTAACCGGGACAGTGAAAACACTACTCAAAGACATGGAGAGCAAGCTCTCTCTTGGCACTTTGGATGTGGGACATACAGCGAGATGTTTGCTGCTTTTGTGTTTGGCTGTTGGGAGATTTACAGCATAAAGATATCTAGTTGATTTGAAGCAGTTCTGAGAAAGTCTAAACATAATCCCCACTTTTCCCTCCTGGCATTTTCCATGTGGGAGATATAGCAGGATGTATATTGGTTTTAAGGAACTGTCCCCGGACAATGTAGGCAGAAAAGTTCCTGGCTCCTTGAATGCCGTTCCTGGAGACCCTGCGATCAATGTGGGAGATATGTCAAGATGTGTGTTGGTTTTGAGGACGGCCCTCTGGAGAGTCTTAGCAAAGAGGTCACAAGGATAATCAGAGCAATTCTCAGAGACACTGAGAACAAGATCGACAATTCGCTCTTGGCACTTTCCCTGCAGGAGATACCGCAAGACGTTTCTGTGTATTGGGCACTGCGCTCTGCAGGGTGTTAGCAGAGACTTTCCCGGGACAGTGAAACCCTATGTCAGAGACACTGAGAAGAAGCCCAAATGTTCCTTCCAGTCATTTTCAGTGTGGGTGCCTTCTCCACGTGGTTCCTGGTTTCACTGCAGCTCTGAAGAGAATGTTAGCAAAGAGGTAATCGGGACAGTGAAAACAGTACTCAAAGACAGGGAGAGCAAGCTCTACATTATTCTCTTGGCACTTTCCATGGAGTACATATAGCAGGATATATACCGGTTTTGAGGACAACTCAGTGGACAGTGTAGGCAGAAAAGTTCCTGGCTCGCTGAATGCCGTTCCTGGAGAGACACTGCGATCAAATCCTACAATTGCCTAAGAGCACTTTCCATGTGGGAGATATGTCAAGGTGTGCTTTGGTTTGGAGCACAACTCTCTTGAGAGAACGTTAGCAAAGAGGTAACTGGGAGAGTAGAAAGCAGTACTCAAAGACAGGGAGAACAAGCTCTACATTTCCCACCTGGCACTTTCCATGTGGGAGATATAGCAGGATGTATATTGGTTTTGAGGAACTGTCCCCAGACAGTGTAGGCAGAAAAGTTCCTGGCTCACTGAATGCCGTTCCTGGAGAGACACTGCCATCAATGTGGGAGATATGTCAAGATGTGTGTTGGTTTTGAGGACGGCTCTCTGGAGAGTCTTAGCAAAGAGGTCACATGGATAATCAGAGCAATTCTCAGAGACACTGAGAACAACCATACAATTCACTTTTGGCCCTTTGCTTGTTTTACGTATAACAAGATGTTTATGGATTTTGAGGAGAACTCCTCGAGGGTGTAGGCACAAAAGTTGGTGGCACACTGAATGCCGTTATTGGAGACACTGAGAAACAAGCCCTACAATTCCCTCCTGGCTCTTTCCATGTTGGAGGGAGAGCAAGAAGATTGTTGGCTGGTTTTGCGCCTAGCTCTATGGCGAGAGTAGGCAGAGACATAATTAGGTGACTTGAAGCAGTTCCTATCGAGTCCAAGAACAGTCCCCACCTTTCCCTGCTGGCAGTTTCCATGTGGACATATGTCTTGATATGTGCTTTGCTTTTGAGCACAACTCTCTCGGGAGAATGTTAGCAAAGAGGTAACGGGGAGAGTAGAAAGCAGTACTCAAAGACAGGGAGAACAAGCTCTACATTTCCCACCTGGCACTTCCCATGTAGGAGATATAGCAGGATGTATACTGGTTTTGAGGACAACTCAATGGACAATGTAGGGAGAAAAGTTCCTGGCTCCTTGAATGCCGTTCCTGGAGACCCTGCGATCAATGTGGGAGATATGTCAACACGTGTGTTGGTTTTGAGGACGGCTCTCTGGAGAGTCTTAGCAAAGAGGTCACACTGATAATCAGAGCAATTCTCAGAGACACTGAGAACAAGATCGACAATTCGCTCTTGGCACTTTCCCTGCAGGAGATACCGCAAGACGTTTCTGTATATTGGGCACAGCACTCTGCAGGCTGTTAGCAGAGACTTTCCCGGGACAGTGAAACCCGACGTCAGAGACACTGAGAAGAAGCCCCAATGTTCCTTCCAGTCATTTTCAGTGTGGGTGCCTTCTCCACATGGTTCCTGGTTTCACTGCAGCTCTGAAGAGAATGTTAGCAAAGAGGTAACCGGGACAGTGAAAACACTACTCAAAGACATGGAGAGCAAGCTCTCTCTTGGCACTTTGGATGTGGGACATACAGCGAGATGTTTGCTGCTTTTGTGTTTGGCTGTTGGGAGATTTACAGCATAAAGATATCTAGTTGATTTGAAGCAGTTCTGAGAAAGTCTAAACATAATCCCCACTTTTCCCTCCTGGCATTTTCCATGTGGGAGATATAGCAGGATGTATATTGGTTTTAAGGAACTGTCCCCGGACAATGTAGGCAGAAAAGTTCCTGGCTCCTTGAATGCCGTTCCTGGAGACCCTGCGATCAATGTGGGAGATATGTCAAGATGTGTGTTGGTTTTGAGGACGGCTCTCTGGAGAGTCTTAGCAAAGAGGTCACAAGGATAATCAGAGCAATTCTCAGAGACACTGAGACCAAGCTCGACAATTCCTCCTGGCACTTTCCCTGTAGGAGATACCGCAAGACGTTTCTGTGTATTGGGCACTGCGCTCTGCAGGGTGTTAGCAGAGACTTTCCCGGGACAGTGAAACCCTATGTCAGAGACACTGAGAAGAAGCCCCAATGTTCCTTCCAGTCATTTTCAGTGTGGGTGCCTTCTCCACGTGGTTCCTGGTTTCACTGCAGCTCTGAAGAGAATGTTAGCAAAGAGGTAATCGGGACAGTGAAAACAGTACTCAAAGACAGGGAGAGCAAGCTCTACATTATTCTCTTGGCACTTTCCATGGAGTAGATATAGCAGGATATATACCGGTTTTGAGGACAACTCAGTGGACAGTGTAGGCAGAAAAGTTCCTGGCTCGCTGAATGCCGTTCCTGGAGAGACACTGCGATCAAATCCTACAATTGCCTAAGAGCACTTTCCATGTGGGAGATATGTCAAGGTGTGCTTTGGTTTGGAGCACAACTCTCTCTCGAGAACGTTAGCAAAGAGGTAACCGGGAGAGTAGAAAGCAGTACTCAAAGACAGGGAGAACAAGCTCTACATTTCCCACCTGGCACTTTCCATGTGGGAGATATAGCAGGATGTATATTGGTTTTGAGGAACTGTCCCCAGACAGTGTAGGCAGAAAAGTTCCTGGCTCACTGAATGCCGTTCCTGGAGAGACACTGCCATCAATGTGGGAGATATGTCAAGATGTGTGTTGGTTTTGAGGACGGCTCTCTGGAGAGTCTTAGCAAAGAGGTCACATGGATAATCAGAGCAATTCTCAGAGACACTGAGAACAACCATACAATTCAGTTTTGGCCCTTTGCTTGTTTTACGTATAACAAGACGTTTATGGATTTTGAGGAGAACTCCTCGAGGGTGTAGGCACAAAAGTTGGTGGCACACTGAATGCCGTTATTGGAGACACTGAGAAACAAGCCCTACAATTCCCTCCTGGCTCTTTCCATGTTGGAGGGAGAGCAAGAAGATTGTTGGCTGGTTTTGCGCCTAGCTCTATGGCGAGAGTAGGCAGAGACATAATTAGGTGACTTGAAGCAGTTCCTATCGAGTCCAAGAACAGTCCCCACCTTTCCCTGCTGGCAGTTTCCATGTGGACATATGTCTTGATATGTGCTTTGCTTTTGAGCACAACTCTCTCGAGAGAATGTTAGCAAAGAGGTAACGGGGAGAGTAGAAAGCAGTACTCAAAGACAGGGAGAACAAGCTCTACATTTCCCACCTGGCACTTCCCATGTAGGAGATATAGCAGGATGTATACTGGTTTTGAGGACAACTCAATGGACAATGTAGGGAGAAAAGTTCCTGGCTCCTTGAATGCCGTTTCTGGAGACCCTGCGATCAATGTGGGAGATATGTCAAGATGTGTGTTGGTTTTGAGGACGGCTCTCTGGAGAGTCTTAGCAAAGAGGTCACACTGATAATCAGAGCAATTCTCAGAGACACTGAGAACAAGATCGACAATTCCTCCTGGCACTTTCCCTGCAGGAGATACCGCAAGACGTTTCTGTATATTGGGCACAGCACTCTACAGGCTGTTAGCAGAGACTTTCCCGGGACAGTGAAACCCGACGTCAGAGACACTGAGAAGAAGCCCCAATGTTCCTTCCAGTCATTTTCAGTGTGGGTGCCTTCTCCAAATGGTTCCTGGTTTCACTGCAGCTCTGAAGAGAATGTTAGCAAAGAGGCAACCGGGACAGTGAAAACAGTACTCAAAGACAGGGAGAGCAAGCTCTCTCTTGGCACTTTGGATGTGGGACATACAGCGAGATGTTTGCTGCTTTTGTGTTTGGCTGTTGGGAGATTTACAGCACAAAGATATCTAGTTGATTTGAAGCAGTTCTGAGAAAGTCTAAACATAATCCCCACTTTTCCCTCCTGGCATTTTCCATGTGGGAGATATATAGCAGGATGTATATTGGTTTTAAGGAACTGTCCCCGGACAATGTAGGCAGAAAAGTTCCTGGCTCCTTGAATGCCGTTCCTGGAGACCCTGCGATCAATGTGGGAGATATGTCAAGATGTGTGTTGGTTTTGAGGACGGCTCTCTGGAGAGTCTTAGCAAAGAGGTCACAAGGATAATCAGAGCAATTCTCAGAGACACTGAGAACAAGATCGACAATTCGCTCTTGGCACTTTCCCTGCAGGAGATACCGCAAGACGTTTCTGTATATTGGGCACAGCACTCTGCAGGCTGTTAGCAGAGACTTTCCCGGGACAGTGAAACCCGACTTCAGAGACACTGAGAAGAAGCCCAAATGTTCCTTCCAGTCATTTTCAGTGTGGGTGCCTTCTCCACGTGGTTCCTGGTTTCACTGCAGCTCTGAAGAGAATGTTAGCAAAGAGGTAATCGGGACAGTGAACACAGTACTCAAAGACAGGGAGAGCAAGCTCTACATTATTCTCTTGGCACTTTCCATGGAGTACATATAGCAGGATATCTACCGGTTTTGAGGACAACTCAGTGGACAGTGTAGGCAGAAATGTTCCTGGCTCCCTGAATGCCGTTCCTGGAGAGACACTGCGATCAAATCCTACAATTGCCTAAGAGCACTTTCCATGTGGGAGATATGTCAAGGTGTGCTTTGGTTTGGAGCACAACTCTCTCTCGAGAGAACGTTAGCAAAGAGGTAACTGGGAGAGTAGAAAGCAGTACTCAAAGACAGGGAGAACAAGCTCTACATTTCCCACCTGGCACTTTCCATGTGGGAGATATAGCAGGATGTATATTGGTTTTGAGGAACTGTCCCCAGACAGTGTAGGCAGAAAAGTTCCTGGCTCACTGAATGCCGTTCCTGGAGAGACACTGCCATCAATGTGGGAGATATGTCAAGATGTGTGTTGGTTTTGAGGACGGCTCTCTGGAGAGTCTTAGCAAAGAGGTCACATGGATAATCAGAGCAATTCTCAGAGACACTGAGAACAACCATACAATTCACTTTTGGCCCTTTGCTTGTTTTACGTATAACAAGATGTTTATGGATTTTGAGGAGAACTCCTCGAGGGTGTAGGCACAAAAGTTGGTGGCACACTGAATGCCGTTATTGGAGACACTGAGAAACAAGCCCTACAATTCCCTCCTGGCTCTTTCCATGTTGGAGGGAGAGCAAGAAGATTGTTGGCTGGTTTTGCGCCTAGCTCTATGGCGAGAGTAGGCAGAGACATGATTAGGTGACTTGAAGCAGTTCCTATCGAGTCCAAGAACAGTCCCCACCTTTCCCTGCTGGCAGTTTCCATGTGGAGATATGTCTTGATATGTGCTTTGCTTTTGAGCACAACTCTCTCGAGAGAATGTTAGCAAAGAGGTAACGGGGAGAGTAGAAAGCAGTACTCAAAGACAGGGAGAACAAGCTCTACATTTCCCACCTGGCACTTCCCATGTAGGAGATATAGCAGGATGTATACTGGTTTTGAGGACAACTCAATGGACAATGTAGGGAGAAAAGTTCCTGGCTCCTTGAATGCCGTTTCTGGAGACCCTGCGATCAATGTGGGAGATATGTCAACACGTGTGTTGGTTTTGAGGACGGCTCTCTGGAGAGTCTTAGCAAAGAGGTCACACGGATAATCAGAGCAATTCTCAGAGACACTGAGAACAAGATCGACAATTCGCTCTTGGCACTTTCCCTGCAGGAGATACCGCAAGACGTTTCTGTATATTGGGCACAGCACTCTGCAGGGTGTTAGCAGAGACTTTCCCGGGACAGTGAAACCCGACGTCAGAGACACTGAGAAGAAGCCCCAATGTTCCTTCCAGTCATTTTCAGTGTGGGTGCCTTCTCCACATGGTTCCTGGTTTCACTGCAGCTCTGAAGAGAATGTTAGCAAAGAGGTAACCGGGACAGTGAAAACACTACTCAAAGACATGGAGAGCAAGCTCTCTCTTGGCACTTTGGATGTGGGACATACAGCGAGATGTTTGCTGCTTTTGTGTTTGGCTGTTGGGAGATTTACAGCATAAAGATATCTAGTTGATTTGAAGCAGTTCTGAGAAAGTCTAAACATAATCCCCACTTTTCCCTCCTGGCATTTTCCATGTGGGAGATATAGCAGGATGTATATTGGTTTTAAGGAACTGTCCCCGGACAATGTAGGCAGAAAAGTTCCTGGCTCCTTGAATGCCGTTCCTGGAGACCCTGCGATCAATGTGGGAGATATGTCAAGATGTGTGTTGGTTTTGAGGACGTCTCTCTGGAGAGTCTTAGCAAAGAGGTCACAAGGATAATCAGAGCAATTCTCAGAGACACTGAGACCAAGCTCGACAATTCCTCCTGGCACTTTCCCTGTAGGAGATACCGCAAGACGTTTCTGTGTATTGGGCACTGCGCTCTGCAGGGTGTTAGCAGAGACTTTCCCGGGACAGTGAAACCCGACGTCAGAGACACTGAGAAGAAGCCCCAATGTTCCTTCCAGTCATTTTCAGTGTGGGTGCCTTCTCCACATGGTTCCTGGTTTCACTGCAGCTCTGAAGAGAATGTTAGCAAAGAGGTAATCGGGACAGTGAAAACAGTACTCAAAGACAGGGAGAGCAAGCTCTACATTATTCTCTTGGCACTTTCCATGGAGTAGATATAGCAGGATATATACCGGTTTTGAGGACAACTCAGTGGACAGTGTAGGCAGAAAAGTTCCTGGCTCGCTGAATGCCGTTCCTGGAGAGACACTGCGATCAAATCCTACAATTGCCTAAGAGCACTTTCCATGTGGGAGATATGTCAAGGTGTGCTTTGGTTTGGAGCACAACTCTCTCTCGAGAACGTTAGCAAAGAGGTAACCGGGAGAGTAGAAAGCAGTACTCAAAGACAGGGAGAACAAGCTCTACATTTCCCACCTGGCACTTTCCATGTGGGAGATATAGCAGGATGTATATTGGTTTTGAGGAACTGTCCCCAGACAGTGTAGGCAGAAAAGTTCCTGGCTCACTGAATGCCGTTCCTGGAGAGACACTGCCATCAATGTGGGAGATATGTCAAGATGTGTGTTGGTTTTGAGGACGGCTCTCTGGAGAGTCTTAGCAAAGAGGTCACACGGATAATCAGAGCAATTCTCAGAGACACTGAGAACAACCATACAATTCACTTTTGGCCCTTTGCTTGTTTTACGTATAACAAGACGTTTATGGATTTTGAGGAGAACTCCTCGAGGGTGTAGGCACAAAAGTTGGTGGCACACTGAATGCCGTTATTGGAGACACTGAGAAACAAGCCCTACAATTCCCTCCTGGCTCTTTCCATGTTGGAGGGAGAGCAAGAAGATTGTTGGCTGGTTTTGCGCCTAGCTCTATGGCGAGAGTAGGCAGAGACATAATTAGGTGACTTGAAGCAGTTCCTATCGAGTCCAAGAACAGTCCCCACCTTTCCCTGCTGGCAGTTTCCATGTGGACATATGTCTTGATATGTGCTTTGCTTTTGAGCACAACTCTCTCGGGAGAATGTTAGCAAAGAGGTAACGGGGAGAGTAGAAAGCAGTACTCAAAGACAGGGAGAACAAGCTCTACATTTCCCACCTGGCACTTCCCATGTAGGAGATATAGCAGGATGTATACTGGTTTTGAGGACAACTCAATGGACAATGTAGGGAGAAAAGTTCCTGGCTCCTTGAATGCCGTTTCTGGAGACCCTGCGATCAATGTGGGAGATATGTCAACACGTGTGTTGGTTTTGAGGACGGCTCTCTGGAGAGTCTTAGCAAAGAGGTCACACGGATAATCAGAGCAATTCTCAGAGACACTGAGAACAAGATCGACAATTCGCTCTTGGCACTTTCCCTGCAGGAGATACCGCAAGACATTTCTGTATATTGGGCACAGCACTCTACAGGCTGTTAGCAGAGACTTTCCCGGGACAGTGAAACCCGACGTCAGAGACACTGAGAAGAAGCCCCAATGTTCCTTCCAGTCATTTTCAGTGTGGGTGCCTTCTCCACATGGTTCCTGGTTTCACTGCAGCTCTGAAGAGAATGTTAGCAAAGAGGTAACCGGGACAGTGAAAACAGTACTCAAAGACAGGGAGAGCAAGCTCTCTCTTGGCACTTTGGATGTGGGACATACAGCGAGATGTTTGCTGCTTTTGTGTTTGGCTGTTGGGAGATTTACAGCACAAAGATATCTAGTTGATTTGAAGCAGTTCTGAGAAAGTCTAAACATAATCCCCACTTTTCCCTCCTGGCACTTTCCATGTGGGAGATATAGCAGGATGTATATTGGTTTTAAGGAACTGTCCCCGGACAATGTAGGCAGAAAAGTTCCTGGCTCCTTGAATGCCGTTCCTGGAGACCCTGCGATCAATGTGGGAGATATGTCAAGATGTGTGTTGGTTTTGAGGACGGCTCTCTGGAGAGTCTTAGCAAAGAGGTCACAAGGATAATCAGAGCAATTCTCAGAGACACTGAGAACAAGATCGACAATTCGCTCTTGGCACTTTCCCTGCAGGAGATACCGCAAGACGTTTCTGTGTATTGGGCACTGCGCTCTGCAGGGTGTTAGCAGAGACTTTCCCGGGACAGTGAAACCCTATGTCAGAGACACTGAGAAGAAGCCCAAATGTTCCTTCCAGTCATTTTCAGTGTGGGTGCCTTCTCCACGTGGTTCCTGGTTTCACTGCAGCTCTGAAGAGAATGTTAGCAAAGAGGTAATCGGGACAGTGAAAACAGTACTCAAAGACAGGGAGAGCAAGCTCTACATTATTCTCTTGGCACTTTCCATGGAGTAGATATAGCAGGATATATACCGGTTTTGAGGACAACTCAGTGGACAGTGTAGGCAGAAAAGTTCCTGGCTCGCTGAATGCCGTTCCTGGAGAGACACTGCGATCAAATCCTACAATTGCCTAAGAGCACTTTCCATGTGGGAGATATGTCAAGGTGTGCTTTGGTTTGGAGCACAACTCTCTCTCGAGAACGTTAGCAAAGAGGTAACCGGGAGAGTAGAAAGCAGTACTCAAAGACAGGGAGAACAAGCTCTACATTTCCCACCTGGCACTTTCCATGTGGGAGATATAGCAGGATGTATATTGGTTTTGAGGAACTGTCCCCAGACAGTGTAGGCAGAAAAGTTCCTGGCTCACTGAATGCCGTTCCTGGAGAGACACTGCCATCAATGTGGGAGATATGTCAAGATGTGTGTTGGTTTTGAGGACGGCTCTCTGGAGAGTCTTAGCAAAGAGGTCACACGGATAATCAGAGCAATTCTCAGAGACACTGAGAACAACCATACAATTCACTTTTGGCCCTTTGCTTGTTTTACGTATAACAAGACGTTTATGGATTTTGAGGAGAACTCCTCGAGGGTGTAGGCACAAAAGTTGGTGGCACACTGAATGCCGTTATTGGAGACACTGAGAAACAAGCCCTACAATTCCCTCCTGGCTCTTTCCATGTTGGAGGGAGAGCAAGAAGATTGTTGGCTGGTTTTGCGCCTAGCTCTATGGCGAGAGTAGGCAGAGACATAATTAGGTGACTTGAAGCAGTTCCTATCGAGTCCAAGAACAGTCCCCACCTTTCCCTGCTGGCAGTTTCCATGTGGAGATATGTCTTGATATGTGCTTTGCTTTTGAGCACAACTCTCTCGGGAGAATGTTAGCAAAGAGGTAACGGGGAGAGTAGAAAGCAGTACTCAAAGACAGGGAGAACAAGCTCTACATTTCCCACCTGGCACTTCCCATGTAGGAGATATAGCAGGATGTATACTGGTTTTGAGGACAACTCAATGGACAATGTAGGGAGAAAAGTTCCTGGCTCCTTGAATGCCGTTTCTGGAGACCCTGCGATCAATGTGGGAGATATGTCAACACGTGTGTTGGTTTTGAGGACGGCTCTCTGGAGAGTCTTAGCAAAGAGGTCACACGGATAATCAGAGCAATTCTCAGAGACACTGAGAACAAGATCGACAATTCGCTCTTGGCACTTTCCCTGCAGGAGATACCGCAAGACATTTCTGTATATTGGGCACAGCGCTCTGCAGGGTGTTAGCAGAGACTTTCCCGGGACAGTGAAACCCGACGTCAGAGACACTGAGAAGAAGCCCCAATGTTCCTTCCAGTCATTTTCAGTGTGGGTGCCTTCTCCACATGGTTCCTGGTTTCACTGCAGCTCTGAAGAGAATGTTAGCAAAGAGGCAACCGGGACAGTGAAAACAGTACTCAAAGACAGGGAGAGCAAGCTCTCTCTTGGCACTTTGGATGTGGGACATACAGCGAGATGTTTGCTGCTTTTGTGTTTGGCTGTTGGGAGATTTACAGCACAAAGATATCTAGTTGATTTGAAGCAGTTCTGAGAAAGTCTAAACATAATCCCCACTTTTCCCTCCTGGCATTTTCCATGTGGGAGATATAGCAGGATGTATATTGGTTTTAAGGAACTGTCCCCGGACAATGTAGGCAGAAAAGTTCCTGGCTCCTTGAATGCCGTTCCTGGAGACCCTGCGATCAATGTGGGAGATATGTCAAGATGTGTGTTGGTTTTGAGGACGGCTCTCTGGAGAGTCTTAGCAAAGAGGTCACAAGGATAATCAGAGCAATTCTCAGAGACACTGAGAACAAGATCGACAATTCCTCCTGGCACTTTCCCTGCAGGAGATACCGCAAGACGTTTCTGTGTATTGGGCACTGCGCTCTGCAGGGTGTTAGCAGAGACTTTCCCGGCACAGTGAAACCCTATGTCAGAGACACTGAGAAGAAGCCCCAATGTTCCTTCCAGTCATTTTCAGTGTGGGTGCCTTCTCCACGTGGTTCCTGGTTTCACTGCAGCTCTGAAGAGAATGTTAGCAAAGAGGTAATCGGGACAGTGAAAACAGTACTCAAAGACAGGGAGAGCAAGCTCTACATTATTCTCTTGGCACTTTCCATGGAGTAGATATAGCAGGATATATACCGGTTTTGAGGACAACTCAGTGGACAGTGTAGGCAGAAAAGTTCCTGGCTCGCTGAATGCCGTTCCTGGAGAGACACTGCGATCAAATCCTACAATTGCCTAAGAGCACTTTCCATGTGGGAGATATGTCAAGGTGTGCTTTGGTTTGGAGCACAACTCTCTCTCGAGAACGTTAGCAAAGAGGTAACCGGGAGAGTAGAAAGCAGTACTCAAAGACAGGGAGAACAAGCTCTACATTTCCCACCTGGCACTTTCCATGTGGGAGATATAGCAGGATGTATATTGGTTTTGAGGAACTGTCCCCAGACAGTGTAGGCAGAAAAGTTCCTGGCTCACTGAATGCCGTTCCTGGAGAGACACTGCCATCAATGTGGGAGATATGTCAAGATGTGTGTTGGTTTTGAGGACGGCTCTCTGGAGAGTCTTAGCAAAGAGGTCACATGGATAATCAGAGCAATTCTCAGAGACACTGAGAACAACCATACAATTCACTTTTGGCCCTTTGCTTGTTTTACGTATAACAAGACGTTTATGGATTTTGAGGAGAACTCCTCGAGGGTGTAGGCACAAAAGTTGGTGGCACACTGAATGCCGTTATTGGAGACACTGAGAAACAAGCCCTACAATTCCCTCCTGGCTCTTTCCATGTTGGAGGGAGAGCAAGAAGATTGTTGGCTGGTTTTGCGCCTAGCTCTATGGCGAGAGTAGGCAGAGACATAATTAGGTGACTTGAAGCAGTTCCTATCGAGTCCAAGAACAGTCCCCACCTTTCCCTGCTGGCAGTTTCCATGTGGACATATGTCTTGATATGTGCTTTGCTTTTGAGCACAACTCTCTCGAGAGAATGTTAGCAAAGAGGTAACGGGGAGAGTAGAAAGCAGTACTCAAAGACAGGGAGAACAAGCTCTACATTTCCCACCTGGCACTTCCCATGTAGGAGATATAGCAGGATGTATACTGGTTTTGAGGACAACTCAATGGACAATGTAGGGAGAAAAGTTCCTGGCTCCTTGAATGCCGTTTCTGGAGACCCTGCGATCAATGTGGGAGATATGTCAAGATGTGTGTTGGTTTTGAGGACGGCTCTCTGGAGAGTCTTAGCAAAGAGGTCACACTGATAATCAGAGCAATTCTCAGAGACACTGAGAACAAGATCGACAATTCCTCTTGGCACTTTCCCTGCAGGAGATACCGCAAGACGTTTCTGTATATTGGGCACAGCACTCTACAGGCTGTTAGCAGAGACTTTCCCGGGACAGTGAAACCCGACGTCAGAGACACTGAGAAGAAGCCCCAATGTTCCTTCCAGTCATTTTCAGTGTGGGTGCCTTCTCCAAATGGTTCCTGGTTTCACTGCAGCTCTGAAGAGAATGTTAGCAAAGAGGCAACCGGGACAGTGAAAACAGTACTCAAAGACAGGGAGAGCAAGCTCTCTCTTGGCACTTTGGATGTGGGACATACAGCGAGATGTTTGCTGCTTTTGTGTTTGGCTGTTGGGAGATTTACAGCACAAAGATATCTAGTTGATTTGAAGCAGTTCTGAGAAAGTCTAAACATAATCCCCACTTTTCCCTCCTGGCATTTTCCATGTGGGAGATATATAGCAGGATGTATATTAGTTTTAAGGAACTGTCCCCGGACAATGTAGGCAGAAAAGTTCCTGGCTCCTTGAATGCCGTTCCTGGAGACCCTGCGATCAATGTGGGAGATATGTCAAGATGTGTGTTGGTTTTGAGGACGGCTCTCTGGAGAGTCTTAGCAAAGAGGTCACAAGGATAATCAGAGCAATTCTCAGAGACACTGAGACCAAGCTCGACAATTCCTCCTGGCACTTTCCCTGCAGGAGATACCGCAAGACGTTTCTGTATATTGGGCACAGCACTCTACAGGCTGTTAGCAGAGACTTTCCCGGGACAGTGAAACCCGACGTCAGAGACACTGAGAAGAAGCCCCAATGTTCCTTCCAGTCATTTTCAGTGTGGGTGCCTTCTCCACATGGTTCCTGGTTTCACTGCAGCTCTGAAGAGAATGTTAGCAAAGAGGTAACCGGGACAGTGAAAACAGTACTCAAAGACAGGGAGAGCAAGCTCTCTCTTGGCACTTTGGATGTGGGACATACAGCGAGATGTTTGCTGCTTTTGTGTTTGGCTGTTGGGAGATTTACAGCACAAAGATATCTAGTTGATTTGAAGCAGTTCTGAGAAAGTCTAAACATAATCCCCACTTTTCCCTCCTGGCATTTTCCATGTGGGAGATATAGCAGGATGTATATTGGTTTTAAGGAACTGTCCCCGGACAATGTAGGCAGAAAAGTTCCTGGCTCCTTGAATGCCGTTCCTGGAGACCCTGCGATCAATGTGGGAGATATGTCAAGATGTGTGTTGGTTTTGAGGACGGCTCTCTGGAGAGTCTTAGCAAAGAGGTCACAAGGATAATCAGAGCAATTCTCAGAGACACTGAGAACAAGATCGACAATTCGCTCTTGGCACTTTCCCTGCAGGAGATACCGCAAGACGTTTCTGTATATTGGGCACAGCACTCTGCAGGCTGTTAGCAGAGACTTTCCCGGGACAGTGAAACCCGACTTCAGAGACACTGAGAAGAAGCCCAAATGTTCCTTCCAGTCATTTTCAGTGTGGGTGCCTTCTCCACGTGGTTCCTGGTTTCACTGCAGCTCTGAAGAGAATGTTAGCAAAGAGGTAATCGGGACAGTGAACACAGTACTCAAAGACAGGGAGAGCAAGCTCTACATTATTCTCTTGGCACTTTCCATGGAGTACATATAGCAGGATATCTACCGGTTTTGAGGACAACTCAGTGGACAGTGTAGGCAGAAAAGTTCCTGGCTCACTGAATGCCGTTCCTGGAGAGACACTGCAATCAAATCCTACAATTGCCTAAGAGCACTTTCCATGTGGGAGATATGTCAAGGTGTTCTTTGGTTTGGAGCACAACTCTCTCGAGAGAACGTTAGCAAAGAGATAACCGGGAGAGTAGAAAGCAGTACTCAAAGACAGGGAGAACAAGCTCTACATTTCCCACCTGGCACTTTCCATGTGGGAGATATAGCAGGATGTATATTGGTTTTGAGGAACTGTCCCCAGACAGTGTAGGCAGAAAAGTTCCTGGCTCACTGAATGCCGTTCCTGGAGAGACACTGCCATCAATGTGGGAGATATGTCAAGATGTGTGTTGGTTTTGAGGACGGCTCTCTGGAGAGTCTTAGCAAAGAGGTCACACGGATAATCAGAGCAATTCTCAGAGACACTGAGAACAACCTTACAATTCACTTTTGGCCCTTTGCTTGTTTTACGTATAACAAGACGTTTATGGATTTTGAGGAGAACTCCTCGAGGGTGTAGGCACAAAAGTTGGTGGCACACTGAATGCCGTTATTGGAGACACTGAGAAACAAGCCCTACAATTCCCTCCTGGCTCTTTCCATGTTGGAGGGAGAGCAAGAAGATTGTTGGCTGGTTTTGCGCCTAGCTCTATGGCGAGAGTAGGCAGAGTCATAATTAGGTGACTTGAAGCAGTTCCTATCGAGTCCAAGAACAGTCCCCACCTTTCCCTGCTGGCAGTTTCCATGTGGAGATATGTCTTGATATGTGCTTTGCTTTTGAGCACAACTCTCTCGAGAGAATGTTAGCAAAGAGGTAACGGGGAGAGTAGAAAGCAGTACTCAAAGACAGGGAGAACAAGCTCTACATTTCCCACCTGGCACTTCCCATGTAGGAGATATAGCAGGATGTATACTGGTTTTGAGGACAACTCAATGGACAATGTAGGGAGAAAAGTTCCTGGCTCCTTGAATGCCGTTTCTGGAGACCCTGCGATCAATGTGGGAGATATGTCAACACGTGTGTTGGTTTTGAGGACGGCTCTCTGGAGAGTCTTAGCAAAGAGGTCACACTGATAATCAGAGCAATTCTCAGAGACACTGAGAACAAGATCGACAATTCGCTCTTGGCACTTTCCCTGTAGGAGATACCGCAAGACGTTTCTGTATATTGGGCACAGCACTCTGCAGGCTGTTAGCAGAGACTTTCCCGGGACAGTGAAACCCGACGTCAGAGACACTGAGAAGAAGCCCCAATGTTCCTTCCAGTCATTTTCAGTGTGGGTGCCTTCTCCACATGGTTCCTGGTTTCACTGCAGCTCTGAAGAGAATGTTAGCAAAGAGGCAACCGGGACAGTGAAAACAGTACTCAAAGACAGGGAGAGCAAGCTCTCTCTTGGCACTTTGGATGTGGGACATACAGCGAGATGTTTGCTGCTTTTGTGTTTGGCTGTTGGGAGATTTACAGCACAAAGATATCTAGTTGATTTGAAGCAGTTCTGAGAAAGTCTAAACATAATCCCCACTTTTCCCTCCTGGCACTTTCCATGTGGGAGATATAGCAGGATGTATATTGGTTTTAAGGAACTGTCCCCGGACAATGTAGGCAGAAAAGTTCCTGGCTCCTTGAATGCCGTTCCTGGAGACCCTGCGATCAATGTGGGAGATATGTCAAGATGTGTGTTGGTTTTGAGGACGGCTCTCTGGAGAGTCTTAGCAAAGAGGTCACAAGGATAATCAGAGCAATTCTCAGAGACACTGAGACCAAGCTCGACAATTCCTCCTGGCACTTTCCCTGTAGGAGATACCGCAAGACGTTTCTGTATATTGGGCACTGCGCTCTGCAGGGTGTTAGCAGACACTTTCCCGGGACAGTGAAACCCTATGTCAGAGACACTGAGAAGAAGCCCCAATGTTCCTTCCAGTCATTTTCAGTGTGGGTGCCTTCTCCACGTGGTTCCTGGTTTCACTGCAGCTCTGAAGAGAATGTTAGCAAAGAGGTAATCGGGACAGTGAAAACAGTACTCAAAGACAGGGAGAGCAAGCTCTACATTATTCTCTTGGCACTTTCCATGGAGTACATATAGCAGGATATATACCGGTTTTGAGGACAACTCAGTGGACAGTGTAGGCAGAAAAGTTCCTGGCTCGCTGAATGCCGTTCCTGGAGAGACACTGCGATCAAATCCTACAATTGCCTAAGAGCACTTTCCATGTGGGAGATATGTCAAGGTGTGCTTTGGTTTGGAGCACAACTCTCTCTCGAGAACGTTAGCAAAGAGGTAACCGGGAGAGTAGAAAGCAGTACTCAAAGACAGGGAGAACAAGCTCTACATTTCCCACCTGGCACTTTCCATGTGGGAGATATAGCAGGATGTATATTGGTTTTGAGGAACTGTCCCCAGACAGTGTAGGCAGAAAAGTTCCTGGCTCACTGAATGCCGTTCCTGGAGAGACACTGCCATCAATGTGGGAGATATGTCAAGATGTGTGTTGGTTTTGAGGACGGCTCTCTGGAGAGTCTTAGCAAAGAGGTCACACGGATAATCAGAGCAATTCTCAGAGACACTGAGAACAACCATACAATTCACTTTTGGCCCTTTGCTTGTTTTACGTATAACAAGACGTTTATGGATTTTGAGGAGAACTCCTCGAGGGTGTAGGCACAAAAGTTGGTGGCACACTGAATGCCGTTATTGGAGACACTGAGAAACAAGCCCTACAATTCCCTCCTGGCTCTTTCCATGTTGGAGGCAGAGCAAGAAGATTGTTGGCTGGTTTTGCGCCTAGCTCTATGGCGAGAGTAGGCAGAGACATAATTAGGTGACTTGAAGCAGTTCCTATCGAGTCCAAGAACAGTCCCCACCTTTCCCTGCTGGCAGTTTCCATGTGGACATATGTCTTGATGTGTGCTTTGCTTTTGAGCACAACTCTCTCGAGAGAATGTTAGCAAAGAGGTAACGGGGAGAGTAGAAAGCAGTACTCAAAGACAGGGAGAACAAGCTCTACATTTCCCACCTGGCACTTCCCATGTAGGAGATATAGCAGGATGTATACTGGTTTTGAGGACAACTCAATGGACAATGTAGGGAGAAAAGTTCCTGGCTCCTTGAATGCCGTTTCTGGAGACCCTGCGATCAATGTGGGAGATATGTCAACACGTGTGTTGGTTTTGAGGACAGCTCTCTGGAGAGTCTTAGCAAAGAGGTCACACGGATAATCAGAGCAATTCTCAGAGACACTGAGAACAAGATCGACAATTCGCTCTTGGCACTTTCCCTGTAGGAGATACCGCAAGACGTTTCTGTATATTGGGCACTGCGCTCTGCAGGCTGTTAGCAGAGACTTTCCCGGGACAGTGAAACCCGACATCAGAGACACTGAGAAGAAGCCCCAATGTTCCTTCCAGTCATTTTCAGAGTGGGTGCCTTCTCCACGTGGTTCCTGGTTTCACTGCAGCTCTGAAGAGAATGTTAGCAAAGAGGTAACCGGGACAGTGAAAACAGTACTCAAAGACAGGGAGAGCAAGCTCTCTCTTGGCACTTTGGATGTGGGACATACAGCGAGATGTTTGCTGCTTTTGTGTTTGGCTGTTGGGAGATTTACAGCACAAAGATATCTAGTTGATTTGAAGCAGTTCTGAGAAAGTCTAAACATAATCCCCACTTTTCCCTCCTGGCATTTTCCATGTGGGAGATATAGCAGGATGTATATTGGTTTTAAGAAACTGTCCCCGGACAATGTAGGCAGAAAAGTTCCTGGCTCCTTGAATGCCGTTCCTGGAGAGACACTGCCATCAATGTGGGAGATATGTCAAGATGTGTGTTGGTTTTGAGGACGGCTCTCTGGAGAGTCTTAGCAAAGAGGTCACACGGATAATCAGAGCAATTCTCAGAGACACTGAGACCAAGCTCGACAATTCCTCCTGGCACTTTCCCTGTAGGAGATACCGCAAGACGTTTCTGTATATTGGGCACTGCGCTCTGCAGGCTGTTAGCAGAGACTTTCCCGGGACAGTGAAACCCGACATCAGAGACACTGAGAAGAAGCCCCAATGTTCCTTCCAGTCATTTTCAGTGTGGGTGCCTTCTCCACGTGGTTCCTGGTTTCACTGCAGCTCTGAAGAGAATGTTAGCAAAGAGGTAATCGGGACAGTGAAAACAGTACTCAAAGACAGGGAGAGCAAGCTCTACATTATTCTCTTGGCACTTTCCATGTAGTAGATATAGCAGGATATATACCGGTTTTGAGGACAACTCAGTGGACAGTGTAGGCAGAAAAGTTCCTGGCTCGCTGAATGCCGTTCCTGGAGAGACACTGCGATCAAATCCTACAATTGCCTAAGAGCACTTTCCATGTGGGAGATATGTCAAGGTGTGCTTTGGTTTGGAGCACAACTCTCTCGAGAGAATGTTAGCGAAGAGGTAACGGGGAGAGTAGAAAGCAGTACTCAAAGACAGGGAGAACAAGCTCTACATTTCCCACCTGGCACTTCCCATGTAGGAGATATAGCAGGATGTATACTGGTTTTGAGGACAACTCAATGGACAATGTAGGGAGAAAATTTCCTGGCTCCTTGAATGCCGTTTCTGGAGACCCTGCGATCAATGTGGGAGATATGTCAACACGTGTGTTGGTTTTGAGGACGGCTCTCTGGAGAGCCTTAGCAAAGAGGTCACACGGATAATCAGAGCAATTCTCAGAGACACTGAGAACAAATCGACAATTCGCTCTTGGCACTTTCCCTGTAGGAGATACCGCAAGACGTTTCTGTATATTGGGCACTGCGCTCTGCAGGCTGTTAGCAGAGACTTTCCCGGGACAGTGAAACCTGACGTCAGAGACACTGAGAAGAAGCCCCAATGTTCCTTCCAGTCATTTTCATGTGGGTGCCTTCTCCACATGGTTCCTGGTTTCACTGCAGCTCTGAAGAGAATGTTAGCAAAGAGGTAACCGGGACAGTGAAAACAGTACTCAAAGACAGGGAGAGCAAGCTCTCTCTTGGCACTTTGGATGTGGGACATACAGCGAGATGTTTGCTGCTTTTGTGTTTGGCTGTTGGGAGATTTACAGCACAAAGATATCTAGTTGATTTGAAGCAGTTCTGAGAAAGTCTAAACATAATCCCCACTTTTCCCTCCTGGCATTTTCCATGTGGGAGATATAGCAGGATGTATATTGGTTTTAAGGAACTGTCCCCGGACAATGTAGGCAGAAAAGTTCCTGGCTCCTTGAATGCCGTTCCTGGAGGGACACTGCCATCAATGTGGGAGATATGTCAAGATGTGTGTTGGTTTTGAGGACGGCTCTCTGGAGAGTCTTAGCAAAGAGGTCACACGGATAATCAGAGCAATTCTCAGAGACACTGAGAACAAGATCGACAGTTCCTCCTGGCACTTTCCCTGTAGGAGATACCGCAAGACGTTTCTGTGTATTGGGCACTGCGCTCTGCAGGGTGTTAGCAGAGACTTTCCCGGGACACTAAAACCCGACTTCAGAGACACTGAGAAGAAGCCCCAATGTTCCTTCCAGTCATTTTCAGTGTGGGTGCCTTCTCCACGTGGTTCCTGGTTTCACTGCAGCTCTGAAGAGAATGTTAGCAAAGAGGTAATCGGGACAGTGAAAACAGTACTCAAAGACAGGGAGAGCAAGCTCTACATTATTCTCTTGGCACTTTCCATGGAGTAGATATAGCAGGATATATACCGGTTTTGAGGACAACTCAGTGGACAGTGTAGGCAGAAAAGTTCCTGGCTCACTGAATGCCGTTCCTGGAGAGACACTGCGACCAAATCCTACAATTGCCTAAGAGCACTTTCCATGTGGGAGATATGTCAAGGTGTGCTTTGGTTTGGAGCACAACTCTCTCTCGAGAACGTTAGCAAAGAGGTAACCGGGAGAGTAGAAAGCAGTACTCAAAGACAGGGAGAACAAGCTCTACATTTCCCACCTGGCACTTTCCATGTGGGAGATATAGCAGGATGTATATTGGTTTTGAGGAACTGTCCCCAGACAGTGTAGGCAGAAAAGTTCCTGGCTCACTGAATGCCATTCCTGGAGAGACACTGCCATCAATGTGGGAGATATGTCAAGATGTGTGTTGGTTTTGAGGACGGCTCTCTGGAGAGTCTTAGCAAAGAGGTCACACGGATAATCAGAGCAATTCTCAGAGACACTGAGAACAACCATACAATTCACTTTTGGCCCTTTGCTTGTTTTACGTATAACAAGACGTTTATGGATTTTGAGGAGAACTCCTCGAGGGTGTAGGCACAAAAGTTGGTGGCACACTGAATGCCGTTATTGGAGACACTGAGAAACAAGCCCTACAATTCCCTCCTGGCTCTTTCCATGTTGGAGGGAGAGCAAGAAGATTGTTGGCTGGTTTTGCGCCTAGCTCTATGGCGAGAGTAGGCAGAGACGTAATTAGGTGACTTGAAGCAGTTCCTATCGAGTCCAAGAACAGTCCCCACCTTTCCCTGCTGGCAGTTTCCATGTGGAGATATGTCTTGATATGTGCTTTGCTTTTGAGCACAACTCTCTCGAGAGAATTTTAGCAAAGAGGTAACGGGGAGAGTAGAAAGCAGTACTCAAAGACAGGGAGAACAAGCTCTACATTTCCCACCTGGCACTTCCCATGTAGGAGATATAGCAGGATGTATACTGGTTTTGAGGACAACTCAATGGACAATGTAGGGAGAAAAGTTCCTGGCTCCTTGAATGCCGTTTCTGGAGACCCTGCGATCAATGTGGGAGATATGTCAACACGTGTGTTGGTTTTGAGGACGGCTCTCTGGAGAGTCTTAGCAAAGAGGTCACAAGGATAATCAGAGCAATTCTCAGAGACACTGAGAACAAGATCGACAATTCGCCCTTGGCACTTTCCCTGCAGGAGATACCGCAAGACGTTTCTGTATATTGGGCACTGCGCTCTGCAGGGTGTTAGCAGAGACTTTCCCGGGACAGTGAAACCCGACTTCAGAGACACTGAGAAGAAGCCCCAATGTTCCTTCCAGTCATTTTCAGAGTGGGTGCCTTCTCCACGTGGTTCCTGGTTTCACTGCAGCTCTGAAGAGAATGTTAGCAAAGAGGTAACCGGGACAGTGAAAACAGTACTCAAAGACAGGGAGAGCAAGCTCTCTCTTGGCACTTTGGATGTGGGACATACAGCGAGATGTTTGCTGCTTTTCTGTTTGGCTGTTGGGAGATTTACAGCACAAAGATATCTAGTTGATTTGAAGCAGTTCTGAGAAAGTCTAAACATAATCCCCACTTTTCCCTCCTGGCATTTTCCATGTGGGAGATATAGCAGGATGTATATTGGTTTAAGGAACTGTCCCCGGACAATGTAGGCAGAAAAGTTCCTGGCTCCTTGAATGCAGTTCCTGGAGAGACACTGCGATCAATGTGGGAGATATGTCAAGATGTGTGTTGGTTTTGAGGACGGCTCTCTGGAGAGTCTTAGCAAAGAGGTCACACGGATAATCAGAGCAATTCTCAGAGACACTGAGACCAAGCTCGACAATTCCTCCTGGCACTTTCCCTGTAGGAGATACCGCAAGACGTTTCTGTGTATTGGGCACTGCGCTCTGCAGGGTGTTAGCAGAGACTTTCCCAGGACACTAAAACCCGACTTGAGAGACACTGAGAAGAAGCTCCTTCCAGTCATTTTCAGTGTGGGTGCCTTCTCCACGTGGTTCCTGGTTTCACTGCAGCTCTGAAGAGAATGTTAGCAAAGAGGTAATCGGGACAGTGAAAACAGTACTCAAAGACAGGGAGAGCAAGCTCTACATTATTCTCTTGGCACTTTCCATGGAGTAGATATAGCAGGATATATACCGGTTTTGAGGACAACTCAGTGGACAGTGTAGGCAGAAAAGTTCCTGGCTCACTGAATGCCGTTCCTGGAGAGACACTGCAATCAAATCCTACAATTGCCTAAGAGCACTTTCCATGTGGGAGATATGTCAAGGTGTTCTTTGGTTTGGAGCACAACTCTCTCGAGAGAACGTTAGCAAAGAGATAACCGGGAGAGTAGAAAGCAGTACTCAAAGACAGGGAGAACAAGCTCTACATTTCCCACCTGGCACTTTCCATGTGGGAGATATAGCAGGATGTATATTGGTTTTGAGGAACTGTCCCCAGACAGTGTAGGCAGAAAAGTTCCTGGCTCACTGAATGCCGTTCCTGGAGAGACACTGCCATCAATGTGGGAGATATGTCAAGATGTGTGTTGGTTTTGAGGACGGCTCTCTGGAGAGTCTTAGCAAAGAGGTCACACGGATAATCAGAGCAATTCTCAGAGACACTGAGAACAAGATCGAGAATTCGCTCTTGGCGCTTTCCCTGTAGGAGATACCGCAAGACGTTTCTGTATATTGGGCACTGCGCTCTGCAGGGTGTTAGCAGAGACTTTCCCGGGACACTAAAACCCGACTTCAGAGACACTGAGAAGAAGCCCCAATGTTCCTTCCAGTCATTTTCAGTGTGGGTGCCTTCTCCACGTGGTTCCTGGTTTCACTGCAGCTCTGAAGAGAATGTTAGCAAAGAGGTAACTGGGACAGTGAAAAGAGTACTCAAAGACAGGTAGAGCAAGCTCTACATTATTCTCTTCGCACTTTCCGTGTAGTAGATATAGCAGGATATATACCGGTTTTGAGGACAACTCAGTGGACAGTGTAGGCAGAAAAGTTCCTGGCTCACTGAATGCCGTTCCTGGAGAGACACTGCGATCAAATCCTACAATTGCCTAAGAGCACTTTCCATGTGGGAGATATGTCAAGGTGTGCTTTGGTTTGGAGCACAACTCTCTTGAGAGAACGTTAGCAAAGAGGTAACCGGGAGAGTAGAAAGCAGTACTCAAAGACAGGGAGAACAAGCTCTACATTTCCCACCTGGCACTTTCCATGTGGGAGATATAGCAGGATGTATATTGGTTTTGAGGAACTGTCCCCAGACAGTGTAGGCAGAAAAGTTCCTGGCTCACTGAATGCCGTTCCTGGAGAGACACTGCCATCAATGTGGGAGATATGTCAAGATGTGTGTTGGTTTTGAGGACGGCTCTCTGGAGAGTCTTAGCAAAGAGGTCACACGGATAATCAGAGCAATTCTCAGAGACACTGAGAACAACCATACAATTCACTTTTGGCCCTTTGCTTGTTTTACGTATAACAAGACGTTTATGGATTTTGAGGAGAACTCCTCGAGAGTGTAGGCACAAAAGTTGGTGGCACACTGAATGCCGTTATTGGAGACACTGAGAAACAAGCCCTACAATTCCCTCCTGGCTCTTTCCATGTTGGAGGGAGAGCAAGAAGATTGTTGGCTGGTTTTGCGCCTAGCTCTATGGCGAGAGTAGGCAGAGACATAATTAGGTGACTTGAAGCAGTTCCTATCGAGTCCAAGAACAGTCCCCACCTTTCCCTGCTGGCAGTTTCCATGTGGACATATGTCTTGATATGTGCTTTGCTTTTGAGCACAACTCTCTCGAGAGAATGTTAGCAAAGAGGTAACGGGGAGAGTAGAAAGCAGTACTCAAAGACAGGGAGAACAAGCTCTACATTTCCCACCTGGCACTTCCCATGTAGGAGATATAGCAGGATGTATACTGGTTTTGAGGACAACTCAATGGACAATGTAGGGAGAAAAGTTCCTGGCTCCTTGAATGCCGTTTCTGGAGACCCTGCGATCAATGTGGGAGATATGTCAACACGTGTGTTGGTTTTGAGGACGGCTCTCTGGAGAGTCTTAGCAAAGAGGTCACACTGATAATCAGAGCAATTCTCAGAGACACTGAGAACAAGATCGACAATTCGCTCTTGGCACTTTCCCTGCAGGAGATACCGCAAGACGTTTCTGTATATTGGGCACAGCACTCTGCAGGCTGTTAGCAGAGACTTTCCCGGGACAGTGAAACCCGACGTCAGAGACACTGAGAAGAAGCCCCAATGTTCCTTCCAGTCATTTTCAGTGTGGGTGCCTTCTCCACGTGGTTCCTGGTTTCACTGCAGCTCTGAAGAGAATGTTAGCAAAGAGGTAATCGGGACAGTGAAAACAGTACTCAAAGACAGGGAGAGCAAGCTCTACATTATTCTCTTGGCACTTTCCATGGAGTAGATATAGCAGGATATATACCGGTTTTGAGGACAACTCAGTGGACAGTGTAGGCAGAAAAGTTCCTGGCTCACTGAATGCCGTTCCTGGAGAGACACTGCAATCAAATCCTACAATTGCCTAAGAGCACTTTCCATGTGGGAGATATGTCAAGGTGTTCTTTGGTTTGGAGCACAACTCTCTCGAGAGAACGTTAGCAAAGAGATAACCGGGAGAGTAGAAAGCAGTACTCAAAGACAGGGAGAACAAGCTCTACATTTCCCACCTGGCACTTTCCATGTGGGAGATATAGCAGGATGTATATTGGTTTTGAGGAACTGTCCCCAGACAGTGTAGGCAGAAAAGTTCCTGGCTCACTGAATGCCGTTCCTGGAGAGACACTGCCATCAATGTGGGAGATATGTCAAGATGTGTGTTGGTTTTGAGGACGGCTCTCTGGAGAGTCTTAGCAAAGAGGTCACACGGATAATCAGAGCAATTCTCAGAGACACTGAGAACAACCATACAATTCACTTTTGGCCCTTTGCTTGTTTTACGTATAACAAGACGTTTATGGATTTTGAGGAGAACTCCTCGAGGGTGTAGGCACAAAAGTTGGTGGCACACTGAATGCCGTTATTGGAGACACTGAGAAACAAGCCCTACAATTCCCTCCTGGCTCTTTCCATGTTGGAGGGAGAGCAAGAAGATTGTTGGCTGGTTTTGCGCCTAGCTCTATGGCGAGAGTAGGCAGAGACATAATTAGGTGACTTGAAGCAGTTCCTATCGAGTCCAAGAACAGTCCCCACCTTTCCCTGCTGGCAGTTTCCATGTGGAGATATGTCTTGATATGTGCTTTGCTTTTGAGCACAACTCTCTCGAGAGAATGTTAGCAAAGAGGTAACGGGGAGAGTAGAAAGCAGTACTCAAAGACAGGGAGAACAAGCTCTACATTTCCCACCTGGCACTTCCCCTGTAGGAGATAGAGCAGGATGTATACTGGTTTTGAGGACAACTCAATGGACAATGTAGGGAGAAAAGTTCCTGGCTCCTTGAATGCCGTTCCTGGAGACCCTGCGATCAATGTGGGAGATATGTCAACACGTGTGTTGGTTTTGAGGACGGCTCTCTGGAGAGTCTTAGCAAAGAGGTCACACGGATAATCAGAGCAATTCTCAGAGACACTGAGACCAAGCTCGACAATTCCTCCTGGCACTTTCCCTGTAGGAGATACCGCAAGACGTTTCTGTATATTGGGCACTGCGCTCTGCAGGCTGTTAGCAGAGACTTTCCCGGGACAGTGAAACCCGACGTCAGAGACACTGAGAAGAAGCCCCAATGTTCCTTCCAGTCATTTTCAGTGTGGGTGCCTTCTCCACGTGGTTCCTGGTTTCACTGCAGCTCTGAAGAGAATGTTAGCAAAGAGGTAATCAGGACAGTGAAAACAGTACTCAAAGACAGGGAGAACAAGCTCTACATTATTCTCTTGGCACTTTCCATGTAGTAGATATAGCAGGATATATACCGGTTTTGAGGACAACTCAGTGGACAGTGTAGGCAGAAAAGTTCCTGGCTCGCTGAATGCCGTTCCTGGAGAGACACTGCGATCAAATCCTACAATTGCCTAAGAGCACTTTCCATGTGGGAGATATGTCAAGGTGTGCTTTGGTTTGGAGCACAACTCTCTCGAGAGAATGTTAGCGAAGAGGTAACGGGGAGAGTAGAAAGCAGTACTCAAAGACAGGGAGAACAAGCTCTACATTTCCCACCTGGCACTTCCCATGTAGGAGATATAGCAGGATGTATACTGGTTTTGAGGACAACTCAATGGACAATGTAGGGAGAAAATTTCCTGGCTCCTTGAATGCCGTTTCTGGAGACCCTGCGATCAATGTGGGAGATATGTCAACACGTGTGTTGGTTTTGAGGACGGCTCTCTGGAGAGCCTTAGCAAAGAGGTCACACGGATAATCAGAGCAATTCTCAGAGACACTGAGAACAAATCGACAATTCGCTCTTGGCACTTTCCCTGTAGGAGATACCGCAAGACGTTTCTGTATATTGGGCACTGCGCTCTGCAGGCTGTTAGCAGAGACTTTCCCGGGACAGTGAAACCCGACGTCAGAGACACTGAGAAGAAGCCCCAATGTTCCTTCCAGTCATTTTCATGTGGGTGCCTTCTCCACATGGTTCCTGGTTTCACTGCAGCTCTGAAGAGAATGTTAGCAAAGAGGTAACCGGGACAGTGAAAACAGTACTCAAAGACAGGGAGAGCAAGCTCTCTCTTGGCACTTTGGATGTGGGACATACAGTGAGATGTTTGCTGCTTTTGTGTTTGGCTGTTGGGAGATTTACAGCACAAAGATATCTAGTTGATTTGAAGCAGTTCTGAGAAAGTCTAAACATAATCCCCACTTTTCCCTCCTGGCATTTTCCATGTGGGAGATATAGCAGGATGTATATTGGTTTTAAGGAACTGTCCCCGGACAATGTAGGCAGAAAAGTTCCTGGCTCCTTGAATGCCGTTCCTGGAGGGACACTGCCATCAATGTGGGAGATATGTCAAGATGTGTGTTGGTTTTGAGGACGGCTCTCTGGAGAGTCTTAGCAAAGAGGTCACACGGATAATCAGAGCAATTCTCAGAGACACTGAGAACAAGATCGACAGTTCCTCCTGGCACTTTCCCTGTAGGAGATACCGCAAGACGTTTCTGTGTATTGGGCACTGCGCTCTGCAGGGTGTTAGCAGAGACTTTCCCGGGACACTAAAACCCGACTTCAGAGACACTGAGAAGAAGCCCCAATGTTCCTTCCAGTCATTTTCAGTGTGGGTGCCTTCTCCACGTGGTTCCTGGTTTCACTGCAGCTCTGAAGAGAATGTTAGCAAAGAGGTAATCGGGACAGTGAAAACAGTACTCAAAGACAGGGAGAGCAAGCTCTCTCTTGGCACTTTGGATGTGGGACATACAGCGAGATGTTTGCTGCTTTTCTGTTTGGCTGTTGGGAGATTTACAGCACAAAGATATCTAGTTGATTTGAAGCAGTTCTGAGAAAGTCTAAACATAATCCCCACTTTTCCCTCCTGGCATTTTCCATGTGGGAGATATAGCAGGATGTATATTGGTTTAAGGAACTGTCCCCGGACAATGTAGGCAGAAAAGTTCCTGGCTCCTTGAATGCAGTTCCTGGAGAGACACTGCGATCAATGTGGGAGATATGTCAAGATGTGTGTTGGTTTTGAGGACGGCTCTCTGGAGAGTCTTAGCAAAGAGGTCACACGGATAATCAGAGCAATTCTCAGAGACACTGAGACCAAGCTCGACAATTCCTCCTGGCACTTTCCCTGTAGGAGATACCGCAAGACGTTTCTGTGTATTGGGCACTGCGCTCTGCAGGGTGTTAGCAGAGACTTTCCCAGGACACTAAAACCCGACTTGAGAGACACTGAGAAGAAGCTCCTTCCAGTCATTTTCAGTGTGGGTGCCTTCTCCACGTGGTTCCTGGTTTCACTGCAGCTCTGAAGAGAATGTTAGCAAAGAGGTAATCGGGACAGTGAAAACAGTACTCAAAGACAGGGAGAGCAAGCTCTACATTATTCTCTTGGCACTTTCCATGGAGTAGATATAGCAGGATATATACCGGTTTTGAGGACAACTCAGTGGACAGTGTAGGCAGAAAAGTTCCTGGCTCACTGAATGCCGTTCCTGGAGAGACACTGCAATCAAATCCTACAATTGCCTAAGAGCACTTTCCATGTGGGAGATATGTCAAGGTGTTCTTTGGTTTGGAGCACAACTCTCTCGAGAGAACGTTAGCAAAGAGATAACCGGGAGAGTAGAAAGCAGTACTCAAAGACAGGGAGAACAAGCTCTACATTTCCCACCTGGCACTTTCCATGTGGGAGATATAGCAGGATGTATATTGGTTTTGAGGAACTGTCCCCAGACAGTGTAGGCAGAAAAGTTCCTGGCTCACTGAATGCCGTTCCTGGAGAGACACTGCCATCAATGTGGGAGATATGTCAAGATGTGTGTTGGTTTTGAGGACGGCTCTCTGGAGAGTCTTAGCAAAGAGGTCACACGGATAATCAGAGCAATTCTCAGAGACACTGAGAACAAGATCGAGAATTCGCTCTTGGCGCTTTCCCTGTAGGAGATACCGCAAGACGTTTCTGTATATTGGGCACTGCGCTCTGCAGGGTGTTAGCAGAGACTTTCCCGGGACACTAAAACCCGACTTCAGAGACACTGAGAAGAAGCCCCAATGTTCCTTCCAGTCATTTTCAGTGTGGGTGCCTTCTCCACGTGGTTCCTGGTTTCACTGCAGCTCTGAAGAGAATGTTAGCAAAGAGGTAACTGGGACAGTGAAAAGAGTACTCAAAGACAGGTAGAGCAAGCTCTACATTATTCTCTTCGCACTTTCCGTGTAGTAGATATAGCAGGATATATACCGGTTTTGAGGACAACTCAGTGGACAGTGTAGGCAGAAAAGTTCCTGGCTCACTGAATGCCGTTCCTGGAGAGACACTGCGATCAAATCCTACAATTGCCTAAGAGCACTTTCCATGTGGGAGATATGTCAAGGTGTGCTTTGGTTTGGAGCACAACTCTCTTGAGAGAACGTTAGCAAAGAGGTAACCGGGAGAGTAGAAAGCAGTACTCAAAGACAGGGAGAACAAGCTCTACATTTCCCACCTGGCACTTTCCATGTGGGAGATATAGCAGGATGTATATTGGTTTTGAGGAACTGTCCCCAGACAGTGTAGGCAGAAAAGTTCCTGGCTCACTGAATGCCATTCCTGGAGAGACACTGCCATCAATGTGGGAGATATGTCAAGATGTGTGTTGGTTTTGAGGACGGCTCTCTGGAGAGTCTTAGCAAAGAGGTCACACGGATAATCAGAGCAATTCTCAGAGACACTGAGAACAACCATACAATTCACTTTTGGCCCTTTGCTTGTTTTACGTATAACAAGACGTTTATGGATTTTGAGGAGAACTCCTCGAGAGTGTAGGCACAAAAGTTGGTGGCACACTGAATGCCGTTATTGGAGACACTGAGAAACAAGCCCTACAATTCCCTCCTGGCTCTTTCCATGTTGGAGGGAGAGCAAGAAGATTGTTGGCTGGTTTTGCGCCTAGCTCTATGGCGAGAGTAGGCAGAGACATAATTAGGTGACTTGAAGCAGTTCCTATCGAGTCCAAGAACAGTCCCCACCTTTCCCTGCTGGCAGTTTCCATGTGGACATATGTCTTGATATGTGCTTTGCTTTTGAGCACAACTCTCTCGAGAGAATGTTAGCAAAGAGGTAACGGGGAGAGTAGAAAGCAGTACTCAAAGACAGGGAGAACAAGCTCTACATTTCCCACCTGGCACTTCCCATGTAGGAGATATAGCAGGATGTATACTGGTTTTGAGGACAACTCAATGGACAATGTAGGGAGAAAAGTTCCTGGCTCCTTGAATGCCGTTTCTGGAGACCCTGCGATCAATGTGGGAGATATGTCAACACGTGTGTTGGTTTTGAGGACGGCTCTCTGGAGAGTCTTAGCAAAGAGGTCACACTGATAATCAGAGCAATTCTCAGAGACACTGAGAACAAGATCGACAATTCGCTCTTGGCGCTTTCCCTGTAGGAGATACCGCAAGACGTTTCTGTATATTGGGCACAGCACTCTGCAGGCTGTTAGCAGAGACTTTCCCGGGACAGTGAAACCCGACGTCAGAGACACTGAGAAGAAGCCCCAATGTTCCTTCCAGTCATTTTCAGTGTGGGTGCCTTCTCCACGTGGTTCCTGGTTTCACTGCAGCTCTGAAGAGAATGTTAGCAAAGAGGTAACCGGGACAGTGAAAACAGTACTCAAAGACAGGGAGAGCAAGCTCTCTCTTGGCACTTTGGATGTGGGACATACAGCGAGATGTTTGCTGCTTTTGTGTTTGGCTGTTGGGAGATCTACAGCACAAAGATATCTAGTTGATTTGAAGCAGTTCTGAGAAAGTCTAAACATAATCCCCACTTTTCCCTGCTGGCGCTTTCCATGTGGGAGATATAGCAGGATGTATATTGGTTTTAAGGAACTGTCCCCGGACAATGTAGGCAGAAAAGTTCCTGGCTCCTTGAATGCTGTTCCTGGAGACCCTGCGATCAATGTGGGAGATATGTCAAGATGTGTGTTGCTTTTGAGGACGGCTCTCTGGAGAGTCTTAGCAAAGAGGTCACAAGGACAATCAGAGCAATTCTCAGAGACACTGAGACCAAGCTCGACAATTCCTCCTGGCACTTTCCCTGTAGGAGATACCGCAAGATGTTTCTGTGTATTGGGCACTGCGCTCTGCAGGGTGTTAGCAGAGACTTTCCCGGGACAGTGAAACCCGACATCAGAGACACTGAGAAGAAGCCCCAATGTTCCTTCCAGTCATTTTCAGTGTGGGTGCCTTCTCCACGTGGTTCCTGGTTTCACTGCAGCTCTGAAGAGAATGTTAGCAAAGAGGTAATCGGGACAGTGAAAACAGTACTCAAAGACAGGGAGAGCAAGCTCTACATTATTCTCTTGGCACTTTCCATGGAGTAGATATAGCAGGATATATACCGGTTTTGAGGACAACTCAGTGGACAGTGTAGGCAGAAAAGTTCCTGGCTCACTGAATGCCGTTCCTGGAGAGACACTGCAATCAAATCCTACAATTGCCTAAGAGCACTTTCCATGTGGGAGATATGTCAAGGTGTTCTTTGGTTTGGAGCACAACTCTCTCGAGAGAACGTTAGCAAAGAGATAACCGGGAGAGTAGAAAGCAGTACTCAAAGACAGGGAGAACAAGCTCTACATTTCCCACCTGGCACTTTCCATGTGGGAGATATAGCAGGATGTATATTGGTTTTGAGGAACTGTCCCCAGACAGTGTAGGCAGAAAAGTTCCTGGCTCACTGAATGCCGTTCCTGGAGAGACACTGCCATCAATGTGGGAGATATGTCAAGATGTGTGTTGGTTTTGAGGACGGCTCTCTGGAGAGTCTTAGCAAAGAGGTCACACGGATAATCAGAGCAATTCTCAGAGACACTGAGAACAACCATACAATTCACTTTTGGCCCTTTGCTTGTTTTACGTATAACAAGACGTTTATGGATTTTGAGGAGAACTCCTCGAGGGTGTAGGCACAAAAGTTGGTGGCACACTGAATGCCGTTATTGGAGACACTGAGAAACAAGCCCTACAATTCCCTCCTGGCTCTTTCCATGTTGGAGGGAGAGCAAGAAGATTGTTGGCTGGTTTTGCGCCTAGCTCTATGGCGAGAGTAGGCAGAGACATAATTAGGTGACTTGAAGCAGTTCCTATCGAGTCCAAGAACAGTCCCCACCTTTCCCTGCTGGCAGTTTCCATGTGGAGATATGTCTTGATATGTGCTTTGCTTTTGAGCACAACTCTCTCGAGAGAATGTTAGCAAAGAGGTAACGGGGAGAGTAGAAAGCAGTACTCAAAGACAGGGAGAACAAGCTCTACATTTCCCACCTGGCACTTCCCCTGTAGGAGATAGAGCAGGATGTATACTGGTTTTGAGGACAACTCAATGGACAATGTAGGGAGAAAAGTTCCTGGCTCCTTGAATGCCGTTCCTGGAGACCCTGCGATCAATGTGGGAGATATGTCAACACGTGTGTTGGTTTTGAGGACGGCTCTCTGGAGAGTCTTAGCAAAGAGGTCACACGGATAATCAGAGCAATTCTCAGAGACACTGAGACCAAGCTCGACAATTCCTCCTGGCACTTTCCCTGTAGGAGATACCGCAAGACGTTTCTGTATATTGGGCACTGCGCTCTGCAGGGTGTTAGCAGAGACTTTCCCGGGACAGTGAAACCCTATGTCAGACACACTGAGAAGAAGCCCCAACGTTCCTTCCAGTCATTTTCAGTGTGGGTGCCTTCTCCACATGGTTCCTGGTTTCACTGCAGCTCTGAAGAGAATGTTAGCAAAGAGGTAATCAGGACAGTGAAAACAGTACTCAAAGACAGGGAGAGCAAGCTCTCTCTTGGCACTTTGGATGCGGGACATACAGCGAGATGTTTGCTGCTTTTACATTTGGCTGTTGGGAGACCTACAGCACAAAGATATCTAGTTGATTTGAAGCAGTTCTGAGAAAGTCTAAACATAATCCCCACTTTTCCCTCCTGGCACTTTCCATGTGGTAGATATAGCAGGATGTATATTGGTTTTAAGGAACTGTCCCCGGACAGTGTGGGCAGAAAAGTTCCTGGCTCCTTGAATGCCGTTCCTGGAGACACTGCGATCAATGAGGGAGATATGTCAAGATGTGTGTTGCTTTTGAGGACGGCTCTCTGGAGAGTCTTAGCAAAGAGGTCACAAGGATAATCAGAGCAATTCTCAGAGACACTGAGACCAAGCTCGACAATTCCTCCTGGCACTTTCCCTGTAGGAGATACCGCAAGACGTTTCTGTGTATTGGGCACTGCGCTCTGCAGGGTGTTAGCAGAGACTTTCCCGGGACAGTGAAACCCTATGTCAGAGACACTGAGAAGAAGCCCCAATGTTCCTTCCAGTCATTTTCAGTGTGGGTGCCTTCTCCACGTGGTTCCTGGTTTCACTGCAGCTCTGAAGAGAATGTTAGCAAAGAGGTAATCAGGACAGTGAAAACAGTACTCAAAGACAGGGAGAACAAGCTCTACATTATTCTCTTGGCACTTTCCATGTAGTAGATATAGCGGGATATATACCGGTTTTGAGGACAACTCAGTGGACAGTGTAGGCAGAAAAGTTCCTGGCTCACTGAATGCCGTTCCTGGAGAGACACTGCGATCAAATCCTACAATTGCCTAAGAGCACTTTCCATGTGGGAGATATGTCAAGGTGTGCTTTGGTTTGGAGCACAACTCTCTCGAGAGAACATTAGCAAAGAGGTAACCGGGAGAGTAGAAAGCAGTACTCAAAGACAGGGAGAACAAGCTCTACATTTCCCACCTGGCACTTTCCATGTGGGAGATATAGCAGGATGTATATTGGTTTTGAGGAACTGTCCCCAGACAGTGTAGGCAGAAAAGTTCCTGGCTCACTGAATGCCGTTCCTGGAGAGACACTGCCATCAATGTGGGAGATATGTCAAGATGTGTGTTGGTTTTGAGGACGGCTCTCTGGAGAGTCTTAGCAAAGAGGTCACACGGATAATCAGAGCAATTCTCAGAGACACTGAGAACAAATCGACAATTCGCTCTTGGCACTTTCCCTGTAGGAGATACCGCAAGACGTTTCTGTATATTGGGCACTGCGCTCTGCAGGCTGTTAGCAGAGACTTTCCCGGGACAGTGAAACCCGACGTCAGAGACACTGAGAAGAAGCCCCAATGTTCCTTCCAGTCATTTTCATGTGGGTGCCTTCTCCACATGGTTCCTGGTTTCACTGCAGCTCTGAAGAGAATGTTAGCAAAGAGGTAACCGGGACAGTGAAAACAGTACTCAAAGACAGGGAGAGCAAGCTCTCTCTTGGCACTTTGGATGTGGGACATACAGTGAGATGTTTGCTGCTTTTGTGTTTGGCTGTTGGGAGATTTACAGCACAAAGATATCTAGTTGATTTGAAGCAGTTCTGAGAAAGTCTAAACATAATCCCCACTTTTCCCTCCTGGCATTTTCCATGTGGGAGATATAGCAGGATGTATATTGGTTTTAAGGAACTGTCCCCGGACAATGTAGGCAGAAAAGTTCCTGGCTCCTTGAATGCCGTTCCTGGAGGGACACTGCCATCAATGTGGGAGATATGTCAAGATGTGTGTTGGTTTTGAGGACGGCTCTCTGGAGAGTCTTAGCAAAGAGGTCACACGGATAATCAGAGCAATTCTCAGAGACACTGAGAACAAGATCGACAGTTCCTCCTGGCACTTTCCCTGTAGGAGATACCGCAAGACGTTTCTGTGTATTGGGCACTGCGCTCTGCAGGGTGTTAGCAGAGACTTTCCCGGGACACTAAAACCCGACTTCAGAGACACTGAGAAGAAGCCCCAATGTTCCTTCCAGTCATTTTCAGTGTGGGTGCCTTCTCCACGTGGTTCCTGGTTTCACTGCAGCTCTGAAGAGAATGTTAGCAAAGAGGTAATCGGGACAGTGAAAACAGTACTCAAAGACAGGGAGAGCAAGCTCTCTCTTGGCACTTTGGATGTGGGACATACAGCGAGATGTTTGCTGCTTTTCTGTTTGGCTGTTGGGAGATTTACAGCACAAAGATATCTAGTTGATTTGAAGCAGTTCTGAGAAAGTCTAAACATAATCCCCACTTTTCCCTCCTGGCATTTTCCATGTGGGAGATATAGCAGGATGTATATTGGTTTAAGGAACTGTCCCCGGACAATGTAGGCAGAAAAGTTCCTGGCTCCTTGAATGCAGTTCCTGGAGAGACACTGCGATCAATGTGGGAGATATGTCAAGATGTGTGTTGGTTTTGAGGACGGCTCTCTGGAGAGTCTTAGCAAAGAGGTCACACGGATAATCAGAGCAATTCTCAGAGACACTGAGACCAAGCTCGACAATTCCTCCTGGCACTTTCCCTGTAGGAGATACCGCAAGACGTTTCTGTGTATTGGGCACTGCGCTCTGCAGGGTGTTAGCAGAGACTTTCCCAGGACACTAAAACCCGACTTGAGAGACACTGAGAAGAAGCTCCTTCCAGTCATTTTCAGTGTGGGTGCCTTCTCCACGTGGTTCCTGGTTTCACTGCAGCTCTGAAGAGAATGTTAGCAAAGAGGTAATCGGGACAGTGAAAACAGTACTCAAAGACAGGGAGAGCAAGCTCTACATTATTCTCTTGGCACTTTCCATGGAGTAGATATAGCAGGATATATACCGGTTTTGAGGACAACTCAGTGGACAGTGTAGGCAGAAAAGTTCCTGGCTCACTGAATGCCGTTCCTGGAGAGACACTGCAATCAAATCCTACAATTGCCTAAGAGCACTTTCCATGTGGGAGATATGTCAAGGTGTTCTTTGGTTTGGAGCACAACTCTCTCGAGAGAACGTTAGCAAAGAGATAACCGGGAGAGTAGAAAGCAGTACTCAAAGACAGGGAGAACAAGCTCTACATTTCCCACCTGGCACTTTCCATGTGGGAGATATAGCAGGATGTATATTGGTTTTGAGGAACTGTCCCCAGACAGTGTAGGCAGAAAAGTTCCTGGCTCACTGAATGCCGTTCCTGGAGAGACACTGCCATCAATGTGGGAGATATGTCAAGATGTGTGTTGGTTTTGAGGACGGCTCTCTGGAGAGTCTTAGCAAAGAGGTCACACGGATAATCAGAGCAATTCTCAGAGACACTGAGAACAAGATCGAGAATTCGCTCTTGGCGCTTTCCCTGTAGGAGATACCGCAAGACGTTTCTGTATATTGGGCACTGCGCTCTGCAGGGTGTTAGCAGAGACTTTCCCGGGACACTAAAACCCGACTTCAGAGACACTGAGAAGAAGCCCCAATGTTCCTTCCAGTCATTTTCAGTGTGGGTGCCTTCTCCACGTGGTTCCTGGTTTCACTGCAGCTCTGAAGAGAATGTTAGCAAAGAGGTAACTGGGACAGTGAAAAGAGTACTCAAAGACAGGTAGAGCAAGCTCTACATTATTCTCTTCGCACTTTCCGTGTAGTAGATATAGCAGGATATATACCGGTTTTGAGGACAACTCAGTGGACAGTGTAGGCAGAAAAGTTCCTGGCTCACTGAATGCCGTTCCTGGAGAGACACTGCGATCAAATCCTACAATTGCCTAAGAGCACTTTCCATGTGGGAGATATGTCAAGGTGTGCTTTGGTTTGGAGCACAACTCTCTTGAGAGAACGTTAGCAAAGAGGTAACCGGGAGAGTAGAAAGCAGTACTCAAAGACAGGGAGAACAAGCTCTACATTTCCCACCTGGCACTTTCCATGTGGGAGATATAGCAGGATGTATATTGGTTTTGAGGAACTGTCCCCAGACAGTGTAGGCAGAAAAGTTCCTGGCTCACTGAATGCCATTCCTGGAGAGACACTGCCATCAATGTGGGAGATATGTCAAGATGTGTGTTGGTTTTGAGGACGGCTCTCTGGAGAGTCTTAGCAAAGAGGTCACACGGATAATCAGAGCAATTCTCAGAGACACTGAGAACAACCATACAATTCACTTTTGGCCCTTTGCTTGTTTTACGTATAACAAGACGTTTATGGATTTTGAGGAGAACTCCTCGAGAGTGTAGGCACAAAAGTTGGTGGCACACTGAATGCCGTTATTGGAGACACTGAGAAACAAGCCCTACAATTCCCTCCTGGCTCTTTCCATGTTGGAGGGAGAGCAAGAAGATTGTTGGCTGGTTTTGCGCCTAGCTCTATGGCGAGAGTAGGCAGAGACATAATTAGGTGACTTGAAGCAGTTCCTATCGAGTCCAAGAACAGTCCCCACCTTTCCCTGCTGGCAGTTTCCATGTGGACATATGTCTTGATATGTGCTTTGCTTTTGAGCACAACTCTCTCGAGAGAATGTTAGCAAAGAGGTAACGGGGAGAGTAGAAAGCAGTACTCAAAGACAGGGAGAACAAGCTCTACATTTCCCACCTGGCACTTCCCATGTAGGAGATATAGCAGGATGTATACTGGTTTTGAGGACAACTCAATGGACAATGTAGGGAGAAAAGTTCCTGGCTCCTTGAATGCCGTTTCTGGAGACCCTGCGATCAATGTGGGAGATATGTCAACACGTGTGTTGGTTTTGAGGACGGCTCTCTGGAGAGTCTTAGCAAAGAGGTCACACTGATAATCAGAGCAATTCTCAGAGACACTGAGAACAAGATCGACAATTCGCTCTTGGCGCTTTCCCTGTAGGAGATACCGCAAGACGTTTCTGTATATTGGGCACAGCACTCTGCAGGCTGTTAGCAGAGACTTTCCCGGGACAGTGAAACCCGACGTCAGAGACACTGAGAAGAAGCCCCAATGTTCCTTCCAGTCATTTTCAGTGTGGGTGCCTTCTCCACGTGGTTCCTGGTTTCACTGCAGCTCTGAAGAGAATGTTAGCAAAGAGGTAACCGGGACAGTGAAAACAGTACTCAAAGACAGGGAGAGCAAGCTCTCTCTTGGCACTTTGGATGTGGGACATACAGCGAGATGTTTGCTGCTTTTGTGTTTGGCTGTTGGGAGATCTACAGCACAAAGATATCTAGTTGATTTGAAGCAGTTCTGAGAAAGTCTAAACATAATCCCCACTTTTCCCTGCTGGCGCTTTCCATGTGGGAGATATAGCAGGATGTATATTGGTTTTAAGGAACTGTCCCCGGACAATGTAGGCAGAAAAGTTCCTGGCTCCTTGAATGCTGTTCCTGGAGACCCTGCGATCAATGTGGGAGATATGTCAAGATGTGTGTTGCTTTTGAGGACGGCTCTCTGGAGAGTCTTAGCAAAGAGGTCACAAGGATAATCAGAGCAATTCTCAGAGACACTGAGACCAAGCTCGACAATTCCTCCTGGCACTTTCCCTGTAGGAGATACCGCAAGATGTTTCTGTGTATTGGGCACTGCGCTCTGCAGGGTGTTAGCAGAGACTTTCCCGGGACAGTGAAACCCGACATCAGAGACACTGAGAAGAAGCCCCAATGTTCCTTCCAGTCATTTTCAGTGTGGGTGCCTTCTCCACGTGGTTCCTGGTTTCACTGCAGCTCTGAAGAGAATGTTAGCAAAGAGGTAATCGGGACAGTGAAAACAGTACTCAAAGACAGGGAGAGCAAGCTCTACATTATTCTCTTGGCACTTTCCATGGAGTAGATATAGCAGGATATATACCGGTTTTGAGGACAACTCAGTGGACAGTGTAGGCAGAAAAGTTCCTGGCTCACTGAATGCCGTTCCTGGAGAGACACTGCAATCAAATCCTACAATTGCCTAAGAGCACTTTCCATGTGGGAGATATGTCAAGGTGTTCTTTGGTTTGGAGCACAACTCTCTCGAGAGAACGTTAGCAAAGAGATAACCGGGAGAGTAGAAAGCAGTACTCAAAGACAGGGAGAACAAGCTCTACATTTCCCACCTGGCACTTTCCATGTGGGAGATATAGCAGGATGTATATTGGTTTTGAGGAACTGTCCCCAGACAGTGTAGGCAGAAAAGTTCCTGGCTCACTGAATGCCGTTCCTGGAGAGACACTGCCATCAATGTGGGAGATATGTCAAGATGTGTGTTGGTTTTGAGGACGGCTCTCTGGAGAGTCTTAGCAAAGAGGTCACACGGATAATCAGAGCAATTCTCAGAGACACTGAGAACAACCATACAATTCACTTTTGGCCCTTTGCTTGTTTTACGTATAACAAGACGTTTATGGATTTTGAGGAGAACTCCTCGAGGGTGTAGGCACAAAAGTTGGTGGCACACTGAATGCCGTTATTGGAGACACTGAGAAACAAGCCCTACAATTCCCTCCTGGCTCTTTCCATGTTGGAGGGAGAGCAAGAAGATTGTTGGCTGGTTTTGCGCCTAGCTCTATGGCGAGAGTAGGCAGAGACATAATTAGGTGACTTGAAGCAGTTCCTATCGAGTCCAAGAACAGTCCCCACCTTTCCCTGCTGGCAGTTTCCATGTGGAGATATGTCTTGATATGTGCTTTGCTTTTGAGCACAACTCTCTCGAGAGAATGTTAGCAAAGAGGTAACGGGGAGAGTAGAAAGCAGTACTCAAAGACAGGGAGAACAAGCTCTACATTTCCCACCTGGCACTTCCCATGTAGGAGATAGAGCAGGATGTATACTGGTTTTGAGGACAACTCAATGGACAATGTAGGGAGAAAAGTTCCTGGCTCCTTGAATGCCGTTCCTGGAGACCCTGCGATCAATGTGGGAGATATGTCAACACGTGTGTTGGTTTTGAGGACGGCTCTCTGGAGAGTCTTAGCAAAGAGGTCACACGGATAATCAGAGCAATTCTCAGAGACACTGAGACCAAGCTCGACAATTCCTCCTGGCACTTTCCCTGTAGGAGATACCGCAAGACGTTTCTGTATATTGGGCACTGCGCTCTGCAGGCTGTTAGCAGAGACTTTCCCGGGACAGTGAAACCCTATGTCAGACACACTGAGAAGAAGCCCCAACGTTCCTTCCAGTCATTTTCAGTGTGGGTGCCTTCTCCACATGGTTCCTGGTTTCACTGCAGCTCTGAAGAGAATGTTAGCAAAGAGGTAATCAGGACAGTGAAAACAGTACTCAAAGACAGGGAGAGCAAGCTCTCTCTTGGCACTTTGGATGCGGGACATACAGCGAGATGTTTGCTGCTTTTACATTTGGCTGTTGGGAGACCTACAGCACAAAGATATCTAGTTGATTTGAAGCAGTTCTGAGAAAGTCTAAACATAATCCCCACTTTTCCCTCCTGGCACTTTCCATGTGGTAGATATAGCAGGATGTATATTGGTTTTAAGGAACTGTCCCCGGACAGTGTGGGCAGAAAAGTTCCTGGCTCCTTGAATGCCGTTCCTGGAGACACTGCGATCAATGAGGGAGATATGTCAAGATGTGTGTTGCTTTTGAGGACGGCTCTCTGGAGAGTCTTAGCAAAGAGGTCACAAGGATAATCAGAGCAATTCTCAGAGACACTGAGACCAAGCTCGACAATTCCTCCTGGCACTTTCCCTGTAGGAGATACCGCAAGACGTTTCTGTGTATTGGGCACTGCGCTCTGCAGGGTGTTAGCAGAGACTTTCCCGGGACAGTGAAACCCTATGTCAGAGACACTGAGAAGAAGCCCCAATGTTCCTTCCAGTCATTTTCAGTGTGGGTGCCTTCTCCACGTGGTTCCTGGTTTCACTGCAGCTCTGAAGAGAATGTTAGCAAAGAGGTAATCAGGACAGTGAAAACAGTACTCAAAGACAGGGAGAACAAGCTCTACATTATTCTCTTGGCACTTTCCATGTAGTAGATATAGCGGGATATATACCGGTTTTGAGGACAACTCAGTGGACAGTGTAGGCAGAAAAGTTCCTGGCTCACTGAATGCCGTTCCTGGAGAGACACTGCGATCAAATCCTACAATTGCCTAAGAGCACTTTCCATGTGGGAGATATGTCAAGGTGTGCTTTGGTTTGGAGCACAACTCTCTCGAGAGAACATTAGCAAAGAGGTAACCGGGAGAGTAGAAAGCAGTACTCAAAGACAGGGAGAACAAGCTCTACATTTCCCACCTGGCACTTTCCATGTGGGAGATATAGCAGGATGTATATTGGTTTTGAGGAACTGTCCCCAGACAGTGTAGGCAGAAAAGTTCCTGGCTCACTGAATGCCGTTCCTGGAGAGACACTGCCATCAATGTGGGAGATATGTCAAGATGTGTGTTGGTTTTGAGGACGGCTCTCTGGAGAGTCTTAGCAAAGAGGTCACACGGATAATCAGAGCAATTCTCAGAGACACTGAGAACAACCATACAATTCACTTTTGGCCCTTTGCTTGTTTTACGTATAACAAGACGTTTATGGATTTTGAGGAGAACTCCTCGAGGGTGTAGGCACAAAAGTTGGTGGCACACTGAATGCCGTTATTGGAGACACTGAGAAACAAGCCCTACAATTCCCTCCTGGCTCTTTCCATGTTGGAGGGAGAGCAAGAAGATTGTTGGCTGGTTTTGCGCCTAGCTCTATGGCGAGAGTAGGCAGAGACATAATTAGGTGACTTGAAGCAGTTCCTATCGAGTCCAAGAACAGTCCCCACCTTTCCCTGCTGGCAGTTTCCATGTGGAGATATGTCTTGATATGTGCTTTGCTTTTGAGCACAACTCTCTCGAGAGAATGTTAGCAAAGAGGTAACGGGGAGAGTAGAAAGCAGTACTCAAAGACAGGGAGAACAAGCTCTACATTTCCAACCTGGCACTTCCCATGTAGGAGATATAGCAGGATGTATACTGGTTTTGAGGACAACTCAATGGACAATGTAGGGAGAAAAGTTCCTGGCTCCTTGAATGCCGTTCCTGGAGACCCTGCGATCAATGTGGGAGATATGTCAACACGTGTGTTGGTTTTGAGGACGGCTCTCTGGAGAGTCTTAGCAAAGAGGTCACACGGATAATCAGAGCAATTCTCAGAGACACTGAGACCAAGCTCGACAATTCCTCCTGGCACTTTCCCTGTAGGAGATACCGCAAGACGTTTCTGTGTATTGGGCACTGCGCTCTGCAGGGTGTTAGCAGAGACTTTCCCGGGACAGTGAAACCCGACATCAGAGACACTGAGAAGAAGCCCCAATGTTCCTTCCAGTCATTTTCAGTGTGGGTGCCTTCTCCACGTGGTTCCTGGTTTCACTGCAGCTCTGAAGAGAATGTTAGCAAAGAGGTAATCGGGACAGTGAAAACAGTACTCAAAGACAGGGAGAACAAGCTCTACATTATTCTCTTGGCACTTTCCATGTAGTAGATATAGCGGGATATATACCGGTTTTGAGGACAACTCAGTGGACAGTGTAGGCAGAAAAGTTCCTGGCTCACTGAATGCCGTTCCTGGAGAGACACTGCGATCAAATCCTACAATTGCCTAAGAGCACTTTCCATGTGGGAGATATGTCAAGGTGTGCTTTGGTTTGGAGCACAACTCTCTCGAGAGAACATTAGCAAAGAGGTAACCGGGAGAGTAGAAAGCAGTACTCAAAGACAGGGAGAACAAGCTCTACATTTCCCACCTGGCACTTTCCATGTGGGAGATATAGCAGGATGTATATTGGTTTTAAGGAACTGTCCCCGGACAGTGTGGGCAGAAAAGTTCCTGGCTCCTTGAATGCCGTTCCTGGAGACACTGCGATCAATGAGGGAGATATGTCAAGATGTGTGTTGCTTTTGAGGACGGCTCTCTGGAGAGTCTTAGCAAAGAGGTCACACGGATAATCAGAGCAATTCTCAGAGACACTGAGAACAACCATACAATTCACTTTTGGCCCTTTGCTTGTTTTACGTATAACAAGACGTTTATGGATTTTGAGGAGAACTCCTCGAGGGTGTAGGCACAAAAGTTGGTGGCACACTGAATGCCGTTATTGGAGACACTGAGAAACAAGCCCTACAATTCCCTCCTGGCTCTTTCCATGTTGGAGGGAGAGCAAGAAGATTGTTGGCTGGTTTTGCGCCTAGCTCTATGGCGAGAGTAGGCAGAGACATAATTAGGTGACTTGAAGCAGTTCCTATCGAGTCCAAGAACAGTCCCCACCTTTCCCTGCTGGCAGTTCCCATGTGGAGATATGTCTTGATATGTGCTTTGCTTTTGAGCACAACTCTCTCGAGAGAATGTTAGCAAAGAGGTAACGGGGAGAGTAGAAAGCAGTACTCAAAGACAGGGAGAACAAGCTCTACATTTCCCACCTGGCACTTCCCATGTAGGAGATATAGCAGGATGTATACTGGTTTTGAGGACAACTCAATGGACAATGTAGGGAGAAAAGTTCCTGGCTCCTTGAATGCCGTTTCTGGAGACCCTGCGATCAATGTGGGAGATATGTCAACACGTGTGTTGGTTTTGAGGACGGCTCTCTGGAGAGTCTTAGCAAAGAGGTCACACGGATAATCAGAGCAATTCTCAGAGACACTGAGACCAAGCTCGACAATTCCTCCTGGCACTTTCCCTGTAGGAGATACCGCAAGACGTTTCTGTATATTGGGCACTGCGCTCTGCAGGGTGTTAGCAGAGACTTTCCCGGGACAGTGAAACCCGACGTCAGAGACACTGAGAAGAAGCCCCAATGTTCCTTCCAGTCATTTTCAGTGTGGGTGCCTTCTCCACGTGGTTCCTGGTTTCACTGCAGCTCTGAAGAGAATGTTAGCAAAGAGGTAATCAGGACAGTGAAAACAGTACTCAAAGACAGGGAGAGCAAGCTCTCTCTTGGCACTTTGGATGTGGGACATACAGCGAGATGTTTGCTGCTTTTACATTTGGCTGTTGGGAGACCTACAGCACAAAGATATCTAGTTGATTTGAAGCAGTTCTGAGAAAGTCTAAACATAATCCCCACTTTTCCCTCCTGGCACTTTCCATGTGGGAGATATAGCAGGATGTATATTGGTTTTAAGGAACTGTCCCCGGACAGTGTGGGCAGAAAAGTTCCTGGCTCCTTGAATGCCGTTCCTGGAGACACTGCGATCAATGAGGGAGATATGTCAAGATGTGTGTTGCTTTTGAGGACGGCTCTCTGGAGAGTCTTAGCAAAGAGGTCACAAGGATAATCAGAGCAATTCTCAGAGACACTGAGACCAAGCTCGACAATTCCTCCTGGCACTTTCCCTGTAGGAGATACCGCAAGACGTTTCTGTGTATTGGGCACTGCGCTCTGCAGGGTGTTAGCAGAGACTTTCCCGGGACAGTGAAACCCGACATCAGAGACACTGAGAAGAAGCCCCAATGTTCCTTCCAGTCATTTTCAGTGTGGGTGCCTTCTCCACGTGGTTCCTGGTTTCACTGCAGCTCTGAAGAGAATGTTAGCAAAGAGGTAATCGGGACAGTGAAAACAGTACTCAAAGACAGGGAGAACAAGCTCTACATTATTCTCTTGGCACTTTCCATGTAGTAGATATAGCGGGATATATACCGGTTTTGAGGACAACTCAGTGGACAGTGTAGGCAGAAAAGTTCCTGGCTCACTGAATGCCGTTCCTGGAGAGACACTGCGATCAAATCCTACAATTGCCTAAGAGCACTTTCCATGTGGGAGATATGTCAAGGTGTGCTTTGGTTTGGAGCACAACTCTCTCGAGAGAACATTAGCAAAGAGGTAACCGGGAGAGTAGAAAGCAGTACTCAAAGACAGGGAGAACAAGCTCTACATTTCCCACCTGGCACTTTCCATGTGGGAGATATAGCAGGATGTATATTGGTTTTAAGGAACTGTCCCCGGACAGTGTGGGCAGAAAAGTTCCTGGCTCCTTGAATGCCGTTCCTGGAGACACTGCGATCAATGAGGGAGATATGTCAAGATGTGTGTTGCTTTTGAGGACGGCTCTCTGGAGAGTCTTAGCAAAGAGGTCACACGGATAATCAGAGCAATTCTCAGAGACACTGAGAACAACCATACAATTCACTTTTGGCCCTTTGCTTGTTTTACGTATAACAAGACGTTTATGGATTTTGAGGAGAACTCCTCGAGGGTGTAGGCACAAAAGTTGGTGGCACACTGAATGCCGTTATTGGAGACACTGAGAAACAAGCCCTACAATTCCCTCCTGGCTCTTTCCATGTTGGAGGGAGAGCAAGAAGATTGTTGGCTGGTTTTGCGCCTAGCTCTATGGCGAGAGTAGGCAGAGACATAATTAGGTGACTTGAAGCAGTTCCTATCGAGTCCAAGAACAGTCCCCACCTTTCCCTGCTGGCAGTTCCCATGTGGAGATATGTCTTGATATGTGCTTTGCTTTTGAGCACAACTCTCTCGAGAGAATGTTAGCAAAGAGGTAACGGGGAGAGTAGAAAGCAGTACTCAAAGACAGGGAGAACAAGCTCTACATTTCCCACCTGGCACTTCCCATGTAGGAGATATAGCAGGATGTATACTGGTTTTGAGGACAACTCAATGGACAATGTAGGGAGAAAAGTTCCTGGCTCCTTGAATGCCGTTTCTGGAGACCCTGCGATCAATGTGGGAGATATGTCAACACGTGTGTTGGTTTTGAGGACGGCTCTCTGGAGAGTCTTAGCAAAGAGGTCACACGGATAATCAGAGCAATTCTCAGAGACACTGAGACCAAGCTCGACAATTCCTCCTGGCACTTTCCCTGTAGGAGATACCGCAAGACGTTTCTGTATATTGGGCACTGCGCTCTGCAGGGTGTTAGCAGAGACTTTCCCGGGACAGTGAAACCCGACGTCAGAGACACTGAGAAGAAGCCCCAATGTTCCTTCCAGTCATTTTCAGTGTGGGTGCCTTCTCCACGTGGTTCCTGGTTTCACTGCAGCTCTGAAGAGAATGTTAGCAAAGAGGTAATCAGGACAGTGAAAACAGTACTCAAAGACAGGGAGAGCAAGCTCTCTCTTGGCACTTTGGATGTGGGACATACAGCGAGATGTTTGCTGCTTTTACATTTGGCTGTTGGGAGACCTACAGCACAAAGATATCTAGTTGATTTGAAGCAGTTCTGAGAAAGTCTAAACATAATCCCCACTTTTCCCTCCTGGCATTTTCCATGTGGGAGATATAGCAGGATGTATATTGGTTTTAAGGAACTGTCCCCGGACAGTGTGGGCAGAAAAGTTCCTGGCTCCTTGAATGCCGTTCCTGGAGACCCTGCGATCAATGTGGGAGATATGTCAAGATGTGTGTTGGTTTTGAGGACGGCTCTCTGGAGAGTCTTAGCAAAGAGGTCACAAGGATAATCAGAGCAATTCTCAGAGACACTGAGACCAAGCTCGACAATTCCTCCTGGCACTTTCCCTGTAGGAGATACCGCAAGACGTTTCTGTGTATTGGGCACTGCGCTCTGCAGGGTGTTAGCAGAGACTTTCCCGGGACAGTGAAACCCGACATCAGAGACACTGAGAAGAAGCCCCAATGTTCCTTCCAGTCATTTTCAGTGTGGGTGCCTTCTCCACGTGGTTCCTGGTTTCACTGCAGCTCTGAAGAGAATGTTAGCAAAGAGGTAATCGGGACAGTGAAAACAGTACTCAAAGACAGGGAGAGCAAGCTCTCTCTTGGCACTTTGGATGTGGGACATACAGCGAGATGTTTGCTGCTTTTACATTTGGCTGTTGGGAGACCTACAGCACAAAGATATCTAGTTGATTTGAAGCAGTTCTGAGAAAGTCTAAACATAATCCCCACTTTTCCCTCCTGGCACTTTCCATGTGGGAGATATAGCAGGATGTATATTGGTTTTAAGGAACTGTCCCCGGACAGTGTGGGCAGAAAAGTTCCTGGCTCCTTGAATGCCGTTCCTGGAGACACTGCGATCAATGAGGGAGATATGTCAAGATGTGTGTTGCTTTTGAGGACGGCTCTCTGGAGAGTCTTAGCAAAGAGGTCACACGGATAATCAGAGCAATTCTCAGAGACACTGAGAACAACCATACAATTCACTTTTGGCCCTTTGCTTGTTTTACGTATAACAAGACGTTTATGGATTTTGAGGAGAACTCCTCGAGGGTGTAGGCACAAAAGTTGGTGGCACACTGAATGCCGTTATTGGAGACACTGAGAAACAAGCCCTACAATTCCCTCCTGGCTCTTTCCATGTTGGAGGGAGAGCAAGAAGATTGTTGGCTGGTTTTGCGCCTAGCTCTATGGCGAGAGTAGGCAGAGACATAATTAGGTGACTTGAAGCAGTTCCTATCGAGTCCAAGAACAGTCCCCACCTTTCCCTGCTGGCAGTTTCCATGTGGAGATATGTCTTGATATGTGCTTTGCTTTTGAGCACAACTCTCTCTCGAGAATGTTAGCAAAGAGGTAACGGGGAGAGTAGAAAGCAGTACTCAAAGACAGGGAGAACAAGATCTACATTTCCCACCTGGCACTTCCCATGTAGGAGATATAGCAGGATGTATACTGGTTTTGAGGACAACTCAATGGACAATGTAGGGAGAAAAGTTCCTGGCTCCTTGAATGCCGTTTCTGGAGACCCTGCGATCAATGTGGGAGATATGTCAACACGTGTGTTGGTTTTGAGGACGGCTCTCTGGAGAGTCTTAGCAAAGAGGTCACACGGATAATCAGAGCAATTCTCAGAGACACTGAGACCAAGCTCGACAATTCCTCCTGGCACTTTCCCTGTAGGAGATACCGCAAGACGTTTCTGTATATTGGGCACTGCGCTCTGCAGGCTGTTAGCAGAGACTTTCCCGGGACAGTGAAACCCGACTTCAGAGACACTGAGAAGAAGCCCCAATGTTCCTTCCAGTCATTTTCAGTGTGGGTGCCTTCTCCACGTGGTTCCTGGTTTCACTGCAGCTCTGAAGAGAATGTTAGCAAAGAGGTAATCGGGACAGTGAAAACAGTACTCAAAGACAGGGAGAGCAAGCTCTCTCTTGGCACTTTGGATGCGGGACATACAGCGAGATGTTTGCTGCTTTTACATTTGGCTGTTGGGAGACCTACAGCACAAAGATATCTAGTTGATTTGAAGCAGTTCTGAGAAAGTCTAAACATAATCCCCACTTTTCCCTCCTGGCACTTTCCATGTGGGAGATATAGCAGGATGTATATTGGTTTTAAGGAACTGTCCCCGGACAGTGTGGGCAGAAAAGTTCCTGGCTCCTTGAATGCCGTTCCTGGAGACACTGCGATCAATGAGGGAGATATGTCAAGATGTGTGTTGGTTTTGAGGACGGCTCTCTGGAGAGTCTTAGCAAAGAGGTCACAAGGATAATCAGAGCAATTCTCAGAGACACTGAGACCAAGCTCGACAATTCCTCCTGGCACTTTCCCTGTAGGAGATACCGCAAGACGTTTCTGTGTATTGGGCACTGCGCTCTGCAGGGTGTTAGCAGAGACTTTCCCGGGACAGTGAAACCCGACATCAGAGACACTGAGAAGAAGCCCCAATGTTCCTTCCAGTCATTTTCAGTGTGGGTGCCTTCTCCACGTGGTTCCTGGTTTCACTGCAGCTCTGAAGAGAATGTTAGCAAAGAGGTAATCGGGACAGTGAAAACAGTACTCAAAGACAGGGAGAACAAGCTCTACATTATTCTCTTGGCACTTTCCATGTAGTAGATATAGCGGGATATATACCGGTTTTGAGGACAACTCAGTGGACAGTGTAGGCAGAAAAGTTCCTGGCTCACTGAATGCCGTTCCTGGAGAGACACTGCGATCAAATCCTACAATTGCCTAAGAGCACTTTCCATGTGGGAGATATGTCAAGGTGTGCTTTGGTTTGGAGCACAACTCTCTCTCGAGAACGTTAGCAAAGAGGTAACCGGGAGAGTAGAAAGCAGTACTCAAAGACAGGGAGAACAAGCTCTACATTTCCCACCTGGCACTTTCCATGTGGGAGATATAGCAGGATGTATACTGGTTTTGAGGAACTGTCCCCAGACAGTGTAGGCAGAAAAGTTCCTGGCTCACTGAATGCCGTTCCTGGAGAGACACTGCCATCAATGTGGGAGATATGTCAAGATGTGTGTTGGTTTTGAGGACGGCTCTCTGGAGAGTCTTAGCAAAGAGGTCACACGGATAATCAGAGCAATTCTCAGAGACACTGAGAACAACCATACAATTCACTTTTGGCCCTTTGCTTGTTTTACGTATAACAAGACGTTTATGGATTTTGAGGAGAACTCCTCGAGGGTGTAGGCACAAAAGTTGGAGGCACACTGAATGCCGTTATTGGAGACACTGAAAAACAAGCCCTACAATTCCCTCCTGGCTCTTTCCATGTTGGAGGGAGAGCAAGAAGATTGTTGGCTGGTTTTGCGCCTAGCTCTATGGCGAGAGTAGGCAGAGACATAATTAGGTGACTTGAAGCAGTTCCTATCGAGTCCAAGAACAGTCCCCACCTTTCCCTGCTGGCAGTTTCCATGTGGAGATATGTCTTGATATGTGCTTTGCTTTTGAGCACAACTCTCTCGAGAGAATGTTAGCAAAGAGGTAACGGGGAGAGTAGAAAGCAGTACTCAAAGACAGGGAGAACAAGCTCTACATTTCCCACCTGGCACTTCCCATGTAGGAGATATAGCAGGATGTATACTGGTTTTGAGGACAACTCAATGGACAATGTAGGGAGAAAAGTTCCTGGCTCCTTGAATGCCGTTTCTGGAGACCCTGCGATCAATGTGGGAGATATGTCAACACGTGTGTTGGTTTTGAGGACGGCTCTCTGGAGAGTCTTAGCAAAGAGGTCACACGGATAATCAGAGCAATTCTCAGAGACACTGAGACCAAGCTTGACAATTCCTCCTGACACCTTCCCTGTAGGAGATACCGCAAGACGTTTCTGTATATTGGGCACTGCGCTCTGCAGGCTGTTAGCAGAGACTTTCCCGGGACAGTGAAACCCTATGTCTGACACACTGAGAAGAAGCCCCAATGTTCCTTCCAGTCATTTTCAGTGTGGGTGCCTTCTCCACGTGGTTCCTGGTTTCACTGCAGCTCTGAAGAGAATGTTAGCAAAGAGGTAATCGGGACAGTGAAAACAGTACTCAAAGACAGGGAGAGCAAGCTCTCTCTTGGCACTTTGGATGTGGGACATACAGCGAGATGTTTGCTGCTTTTACATTTGGCTGTTGGGAGACCTACAGCACAAAGATATCTAGTTGATTTGAAGCAGTTCTGAGAAAGTCTAAACATAATCCCCACTTTTCCCTCCTGGCACTTTCCATGTGGGAGATATAGCAGGATGTATATTGGTTTTAAGGAACTGTGCCCGGACAGTGTGGGCAGAAAAGTTCCTGGCTCCTTGAATGCCGTTCCTGGAGACACTGCGATCAATGAGGGAGATATGTCAAGATGTGTGTTGGTTTTGAGGACGGCTCTCTGGAGAGTCTTAGCAAAGAGGTCACACGGATAATCAGAGCAATTCTCAGAGACACTGAGAACAACCATACAATTCACTTTTGGCCCTTTGCTTGTTTTACGTATAACAAGACGTTTATGGATTTTGAGGAGAACTCCTCGAGGGTGTAGGCACAAAAGTTGGAGGCACACTGAATGCCGTTATTGGAGACACTGAGAAACAAGCCCTACAATTCCCTCCTGGCTCTTTCCATGTTGGAGGGAGAGCAAGAAGATTGTTGGCTGGTTTTGCGCCTAGCTCTATGGCGAGAGTAGGCAGAGACATAATTAGGTGACTTGAAGCAGTTCCTATCGAGTCCAAGAACAGTCCCCACCTTTCCCTGCTGGCAGTTTCCATGTGGAGATATGTCTTGATATGTGCTTTGCTTTTGAGCACAACTCTCTCGAGAGAATGTTAGCAAAGAGGTAACGGGGAGAGTAGAAAGCAGTACTCAAAGACAGGGAGAACAAGCTCTACATTTCCCACCTGGCACTTCCCATGTAGGAGATATAGCAGGATGTATACTGGTTTTGAGGACAACTCAATGGACAATGTAGGGAGAAAAGTTCCTGGCTCCTTGAATGCCGTTTCTGGAGACCCTGCGATCAATGTGGGAGATATGTCAACACGTGTGTTGGTTTTGAGGACGGCTCTCTGGAGAGTCTTAGCAAAGAGGTCACACGGATAATCAGAGCAATTCTCAGAGACACTGAGACCAAGCTTGACAATTCCTCCTGACACCTTCCCTGTAGGAGATACCGCAAGACGTTTCTGTATATTGGGCACTGCGCTCTGCAGGCTGTTAGCAGAGACTTTCCCGGGACAGTGAAACCCTATGTCTGACACACTGAGAAGAAGCCCCAATGTTCCTTCCAGTCATTTTCAGTGTGGGTGCCTTCTCCACGTGGTTCCTGGTTTCACTGCAGCTCTGAAGAGAATGTTAGCAAAGAGGTAATCGGGACAGTGAAAACAGTACTCAAAGACAGGGAGAGCAAGCTCTCTCTTGGCACTTTGGATGTGGGACATACAGCGAGATGTTTGCTGCTTTTACATTTGGCTGTTGGGAGACCTACAGCACAAAGATATCTAGTTGATTTGAAGCAGTTCTGAGAAAGTCTAAACATAATCCCCACTTTTCCCTCCTGGCACTTTCCATGTGGGAGATATAGCAGGATGTATATTGGTTTTAAGGAACTGTGCCCGGACAGTGTGGGCAGAAAAGTTCCTGGCTCCTTGAATGCCGTTCCTGGAGACACTGCGATCAATGAGGGAGATATGTCAAGATGTGTGTTGCTTTTGAGGACGGCTCTCTGGAGAGTCTTAGCAAAGAGGTCACAAGGATAATCAGAGCAATTCTCAGAGACACTGAGACCAAGCTCGACAATTCCTCCTGGCACTTTCCCTGTAGGAGATACCGCAAGACGTTTCTGTATATTGGGCACTGCGCTCTGCAGGGTGTTAGCAGAGACTTTCCCGGGACAGTGAAACCCGACATCAGAGACACTGAGAAGAAGCCCCAATGTTCCTTCCAGTCATTTTCAGTGTGGGTGCCTTCTCCACATGGTTCCTGGTTTCACTGCAGCTCTGAAGAGAATGTTAGCAAAGAGGTAACCGGGACAGTGAAAACAGTACTCAAAGACAGGGAGAACAAGCTCTACATTATTCTCTTGGCACTTTCCATGTAGTAGATATAGCGGGATATATACCGGTTTTGAGGACAACTCAGTGGACAGTGTAGGCAGAAAAGTTCCTGGCTCACTGAATGCCGTTCCTGGAGAGACACTGCGATCAAATCCTACAATTGCCTAAGAGCACTTTCCATGTGGGAGATATGTCAAGGTGTGCTTTGGTTTGGAGCACAACTCTCTCGAGAGAACATTAGCAAAGAGGTAACCGGGAGAGTAGAAAGCAGTACTCAAAGACAGGGAGAACAAGCTCTACATTTCCCACCTGGCACTTTCCATGTGGGAGATATAGCAGGATGTATATTGGTTTTGAGGAACTGTCCCCAGACAGTGTAGGCAGAAAAGTTCCTGGCTCACTGAACGCCGTTCCTGGAGAGACACTGCCATCAATGTGGGAGATATGTCAAGATGTGTGTTGGTTTTGAGGACGGCTCTCTGGAGAGTCTTAGCAAAGAGGTCACACGGATAATCAGAGCAATTCTCAGAGACACTGAGAACAACCATACAATTCACTTTTGGCCCTTTGCTTGTTTTACGTATAACAAGACGTTTATGGATTTTGAGGAGAACTCCTCGAGGGTGTAGGCACAAAAGTTGGTGGCACACTGAATGCCGTTATTGGAGACACTGAGAAACAAGCCCTACAATTCCCTCCTGGCTCTTTCCATGTTGGAGGGAGAGCAAGAAGATTGTTGGCTGGTTTTGCGCCTAGCTCTATGGCGAGAGTAGGCAGAGACATAATTAGGTGACTTGAAGCAGTTCCTATCGAGTCCAAGAACAGTCCCCACCTTTCCCTGCTGGCAGTTTCCATGTGGACATATGTCTTGATATGTGCTTTGCTTTTGAGCACAACTCTCTCGAGAGAATGTTAGCAAAGAGGTAACGGGGAGAGTAGAAAGCAGTACTCAAAGACAGGGAGAACAAGATCTACATTTCCCACCTGGCACTTTCCATGTAGGAGATATCGCAGGATGTATACTGGTTTTGAGGACAACTCAATGGACAATGTAGGGAGAAAAGTTCCTGGCTCCTTGAATGCCGTTTCTGGAGACCCTGCGATCAATGTGGGAGATATGTCAACACGTGTGTTGCTTTTGAGGACGGCTCTCTGGAGAGTCTTAGCAAAGAGGTCACACGGATAATCAGAGCAATTCTCAGAGACACTGAGACCAAGCTCGACAATTCCTCCTGGCACTTTCCCTGTAGGAGATACCGCAAGACGTTTCTGTATATTGGGCACTGCGCTCTGCAGGGTGTTAGCAGAGACTTTCCCGGGACAGTGAAACCCTATGTCAGAGACACTGAGAAGAAGCCCCAATGTTCCTTCCAGTCATTTTCAGTGTGGGTGCCTTCTCCACGTGGTTCCTGGTTTCACTGCAGCTCTGAAGAGAATGTTAGCAAAGAGGTAATCGGGACAGTGAAAACAGTACTCAAAGACAGGGAGAGCAAGCTCTCTCTTGGCACTTTGGATGTGGGACATACAGCGAGATGTTTGCTGCTTTTACATTTGGCTGTTGGGAGACCTACAGCACAAAGATATCTAGTTGATTTGAAGCAGTTCTGAGAAAGTCTAAACATAATCCCCACTTTTCCCTCCTGGCACTTTCCATGTGGGAGATATAGCAGGATGTATATTGGTTTTAAGGAACTGTCCCCGGACAGTGTGGGCAGAAAAGTTCCTGGCTCCTTGAATGCCGTTCCTGGAGACACTGCGATCAATGAGGGAGATATGTCAAGATGTGTGTTGCTTTTGAGGACGGCTCTCTGGAGAGTCTTAGCAAAGAGGTCACAAGGATAATCAGAGCAATTCTCAGAGACACTGAGAACAAGATCGACAATTCCTCCTGGCACTTTCCCTGTAGGAGATACCGCAAGACGTTTCTGTATATTGGGCACTGCGCTCTGCAGGCTGTTAGCAGAGACTTTCCCGGGACAGTGAAACCCTATGTCAGAGACACTGAGAAGAAGCCCCAATGTTCCTTCCAGTCATTTTCAGTGTGGGTGCCTTCTCCACATGGTTCCTGGTTTCACTGCAGCTCTGAAGAGAATGTTAGCAAAGAGGTAATCGGGACAGTGAAAACAGTACTCAAAGACAGGGAGAACAAGCTCTACATTATTCTCTTGGCACTTTCCATGTAGTAGATATAGCGGGATATATACCGGTTTTGAGGACAACTCAGTGGACAGTGTAGGCAGAAAAGTTCCTGGCTCACTGAATGCCGTTCCTGGAGAGACACTGCGATCAAATCCTACAATTGCCTAAGAGCACTTTCCATGTGGGAGATATGTCAAGGTGTGCTTTGGTTTGGAGCACAACTCTCTCGAGAGAACATTAGCAAAGAGGTAACCGGGAGAGTAGAAAGCAGTACTCAAAGACAGGGAGAACAAGCTCTACATTTCCCACCTGGCACTTTCCATGTGGGAGATATAGCAGGATGTATATTGGTTTTGAGGAACTGTCCCCAGACAGTGTAGGCAGAAAAGTTCCTGGCTCACTGAATGCCGTTCCTGGAGAGACACTGCCGTCAATTTGGGAGATATGTCAAGATGTGTGTTGGTTTTGAGGACGGCTCTCTGGAGAGTCTTAGCAAAGAGGTCACACGGATAATCAGAGCAATTCTCAGAGACACTGAGAACAACCATACAATTCACTTTTGGCCCTTTGCTTGTTTTACGTATAACAAGACGTTTATGGATTTTGAGGAGAACTCCTCGAGGGTGTAGGCACAAAAGTTGGGGGCACACTGAATGCCGTTATTGGAGACACTGAGAAACAAGCCCTACAATTCCCTCCTGGCTCTTTCCATGTTGGAGGGAGAGCAAGAAGATTGTTGGCTGGTTTTGCGCCTAGCTCTATGGCGAGAGTAGGCAGAGTCATAATTAGGTGACTTGAAGCAGTTCCTATCGAGTCCAAGAACAGTCCCCACCTTTCCCTGCTGGCAGTTTCCATGTGGACATATGTCTTGATATGTGCTTTGCTTTTGAGCACAACTCTCTCGAGAGAATGTTAGCAAAGAGGTAACGGGGAGAGTAGAAAGCAGTACTCAAAGACAGGGAGAACAAGATCTACATTTCCCACCTGGCACTTCCCATGTAGGAGATATCGCAGGATGTATACTGGTTTTGAGGACAACTCAATGGACAATGTAGGGAGAAAAGTTCCTGGCTCCTTGAATGCCGTTTCTGGAGATCCTGCGATCAATGTGGGAGATATGTCAACACGTGTGTTGGTTTTGAGGACGGCTCTCTGGAGAGTCTTAGCAAAGAGGTCACACGGATAATCAGAGCAATTCTCAGAGACACTGAGACCAAGCTCGACAATTCCTCCTGGCACTTTCCCTGTAGGAGATACCGCAAGACGTTTCTGTATATTGGGCACTGCGCTCTGCAGGGTGTTAGCAGAGACTTTCCCGGGACAGTGAAACCCTATGTCAGACACACTGAGAAGAAGCCCCAATGTTCCTTCCAGTCATTTTCAGTGTGGGTGCCTTCTCCACGTGGTTCCTGGTTTCACTGCAGCTCTGAAGAGAATGTTAGCAAAGAGGTAATCGGGACAGTGAAAACAGTACTCAAAGACAGGGAGAGCAAGCTCTCTCTTGGCACTTTGGATGTGGGACATACAGCGAGATGTTTGCTGCTTTTACATTTGGCTGTTGGGAGACCTACAGCACAAAGATATCTAGTTGATTTGAAGCAGTTCTGAGAAAGTCTAAACATAATCCCCACTTTTCCCTCCTGGCACTTTCCATGTGGGAGATATAGCAGGATGTATATTGGTTTTAAGGAAATGTCCCCGGACAGTGTGGGCAGAAAAGTTCCTGGCTCCTTGAATGCCGTTCCTGGAGACACTGCGATCAATGAGGGAGATATGTCAAGATGTGTGTTGCTTTTGAGGACGGCTCTCTGGAGAGTCTTAGCAAAGAGGTCACAAGGATAATCAGAGCAATTCTCAGAGACACTGAGAACAACCATACAATTCACTTTTGGCCCTTTGCTTGTTTTACGTATAACAAGACGTTTATGGATTTTGAGGAGAACTCCTCGAGGGTGTAGGCACAAAAGTTGGGGGCACACTGAATGCCGTTATTGGAGACACTGAGAAACAAGCCCTACAATTCCCTCCTGGCTCTTTCCATGTCGGAGGTAGAGCAAGAAGATTGTTGGCTGGTTTTGCGCCTAGCTCTATGGCGAGAGTAGGCAGAGACATAATTAGGTGACTTGAAGCAGTTCCTATCGAGTCCAAGAACAGTCCCCACCTTTCCCTGCTGGCAGTTTCCATGTGGACATATGTCTTGATATGTGCTTTGCTTTTGAGCACAACTCTCTCGAGAGAATGTTAGCAAAGAGGTAACGGGGAGAGTAGAAAGCAGTACTCAAAGACAGGGAGAACAAGATCTACATTTCCCACCTGGCACTTCCCATGTAGGAGATATAGCAGGATGTATACTGGTTTTGAGGACAACTCAATGGACAATGTAGGGAGAAAAGTTCCTGGCTCCTTGAATGCCGTTTCGGGAGACCCTGCGATCAATGTGGGAGATATGTCAACACGTGTGTTGCTTTTGAGGACGGCTCTCTGGAGAGTCTTAGCAAAGAGGTCACACGGATAATCAGAGCAATTCTCAGAGACACTGAGACCAAGCTCGACAATTCCTCCTGGCACTTTCCCTGTAGGAGATACCGCAAGACGTTTCTGTATATTGGGCACTGCGCTCTGCAGGGTGTTAGCAGAGACTTTCCCGGGACAGTGAAACCCTATGTCAGACACACTGAGAAGAAGCCCCAATGTTCCTTCCAGTCATTTTCAGTGTGGGTGCCTTCTCCACGTGGTTCCTGGTTTCACTGCAGCTCTGAAGAGAATGTTAGCAAAGAGGTAATCAGGACAGTGAAAACAGTACTCAAAGACAGGGAGAACAAGCTCTACATTATTCTCTTGGCAATTTCCATGTAGTAGATATAGCAGGATATATACCGGTTTTGAGGACAACTCAGTGGACAGTGTAGGCAGAAAAGTTCCTGGCTCACTGAATGCCGTTCCTGGAGAGACACTGCGATCAAATCCTACAATTGCCTAAGAGCACTTTCCATGTGGGAGATATGTCAAGGTGTGCTTTGGTTTGGAGCACAACTCTCTCGAGAGAACATTAGCAAAGAGGTAACCGGGAGAGTAGAAAGCAGTACTCAAAGACAGGGAGAACAAGCTCTACATTTCCCACCTGGCACTTTCCATGTGGGAGATATAGCAGGATGTATATTGGTTTTGAGGAACTGTCCCCAGACAGTGTAGGCAGAAAAGTTCCTGGCTCACTGAATGCCGTTCCTGGAGAGACACTGCCGTCAATTTGGGAGATATGTCAAGATGTGTGTTGGTTTTGAGGACGGCTCTCTGGAGAGTCTTAGCAAAGAGGTCACACGGATAATCAGAGCAATTCTCAGAGACACTGAGAACAACCATACAATTCACTTTTGGCCCTTTGCTTGTTTTACGTATAACAAGACGTTTATGGATTTTGAGGAGAACTCCTCGAGGGTGTAGGCACAAAAGTTGGTGGCACACTGAATGCCGTTATTGGAGACACTGAGAAACAAGCCCTACAATTCCCTCCTGGCTCTTTCCATGTTGGAGGGAGAGCAAGAAGATTGTTGGCTGGTTTTGCGCCTAGCTCTATGGCGAGAGTAGGCAGAGACATAATTAGGTGACTTGAAGCAGTTCCTATCGAGTCCAAGAACAGTCCCCACCTTTCCCTGCTGGCAGTTTCCATGTGGACATATGTCTTGATATGTGCTTTGCTTTTGAGCACAACTCTCTCGAGAGAATGTTAGCAAAGAGGTAACGGGGAGAGTAGAAAGCAGTACTCAAAGACAGGGAGAACAAGATCTACATTTCCCACCTGGCACTTCCCATGTAGGAGATATCGCAGGATGTATACTGGTTTTGAGGACAACTCAATGGACAATGTAGGGAGAAAAGTTCCTGGCTCCTTGAATGCCGTTTCGGGAGATCCTGCGATCAATGTGGGAGATATGTCAACACGTGTGTTGGTTTTGAGGACGGCTCTCTGGAGAGTCTTAGCAAAGAGGTCACACGGATAATCAGAGCAATTCTCAGAGACACTGAGACCAAGCTCGACAATTCCTCCTGGCACTTTCCCTGTAGGAGATACCGCAAGACGTTTCTGTATATTGGGCACTGCGCTCTGCAGGCTGTTAGCAGAGACTTTCCCGGGACAGTGAAACCCTATGTCAGAGACACTGAGAAGAAGCCCCAATGTTCCTTCCAGTCATTTTCAGTGTGGGTGCCTTCTCCACGTGGTTCCTGGTTTCACTGCAGCTCTGAAGAGAATGTTAGCAAAGAGGTAATCGGGACAGTGAAAACAGTACTCAAAGACAGGGAGAGCAAGCTCTCTCTTGGCACTTTGGATGTGGGACATACAGCGAGATGTTTGCTGCTTTTACATTTGGCTGTTGGGAGACCTACAGCACAAAGATATCTAGTTGATTTGAAGCAGTTCTGAGAAAGTCTAAACATAATCCCCACTTTTCCCTCCTGGCACTTTCCATGTGGGAGATATAGCAGGATGTATATTGGTTTTAAGGAACTGTCCCCGGACAGTGTGGGCAGAAAAGTTCCTGGCTCCTTGAATGCCGTTCCTGGAGACACTGCGATCAATGAGGGAGATATGTCAAGATGTGTGTTGCTTTTGAGGACGGCTCTCTGGAGAGTCTTAGCAAAGAGGTCACAAGGATAATCAGAGCAATTCTCAGAGACACTGAGAACAACCATACAATTCACTTTTGGCCCTTTGCTTGTTTTACGTATAACAAGACGTTTATGGATTTTGAGGAGAACTCCTCGAGGGTGTAGGCACAAAAGTTGGGGGCACACTGAATGCCGTTATTGGAGACACTGAGAAACAAGCCCTACAATTCCCTCCTGGCTCTTTCCATGTCGGAGGTAGAGCAAGAAGATTGTTGGCTGGTTTTGCGCCTAGCTCTATGGCGAGAGTAGGCAGAGACATAATTAGGTGACTTGAAGCAGTTCCTATCGAGTCCAAGAACAGTCCCCACCTTTCCCTGCTGGCAGTTTCCATGTGGACATATGTCTTGATATGTGCTTTGCTTTTGAGCACAACTCTCTCGAGAGAATGTTAGCAAAGAGGTAACGGGGAGAGTAGAAAGCAGTACTCAAAGACAGGGAGAACAAGCTCTACATTTCCCACCTGGCACTTCCCATGTAGGAGATATCGCAGGATGTATACTGGTTTTGAGGACAACTCAATGGACAATGTAGGGAGAAAAGTTCCTGGCTCCTTGAATGCCGTTTCGGGAGACCCTGCGATCAATGTGGGAGATGTGTCAACACGTGTGTTGCTTTTGAGGACGGCTCTCTGGAGAGTCTTAGCAAAGAGGTCACACGGATAATCAGAGCAATTCTCAGAGACACTGAGACCAAGCTCGAGAATTCCTCCTGGCACTTTCCCTGTAGGAGATACCGCAAGACGTTTCTGTATATTGGGCACTGCGCTCTGCAGGGTGTTAGCAGAGACTTTCCCGGGACAGTGAAACCCTATGTCAGACACACTGAGAAGAAGCCCCAATGTTCCTTCCAGTCATTTTCAGTGTGGGTGCCTTCTCCACGTGGTTCCTGGTTTCACTGCAGCTCTGAAGAGAATGTTAGCAAAGAGGTAATCAGGACAGTGAAAACAGTACTCAAAGACAGGGAGAACAAGCTCTACATTATTCTCTTGGCAATTTCCATGTAGTAGATATAGCGGGATATATACCGGTTTTGAGGACAACTCAGTGGACAGTGTAGGCAGAAAAGTTCCTGGCTCACTGAATGCCGTTCCTGGAGAGACACTGCGATCAAATCCTACAATTGCCTAAGAGCACTTTCCATGTGGGAGATATGTCAAGGTGTGCTTTGGTTTGGAGCACAACTCTCTCGAGAGAACATTAGCAAAGAGGTAACCGGGAGAGTAGAAAGCAGTACTCAAAGATAGGGAGAACAAGCTCTACATTTCCCACCTGGCACTTTCCATGTGGGAGATATAGCAGGATGTATATTGGTTTTGAGGAACTGTCCCCAGACAGTGTAGGCAGAAAAGTTCCTGGCTCACTGAATGCCGTTCCTGGAGAGACACTGCCATCAATGTGGGAGATATGTCAAGATGTGTGTTGGTTTTGAGGACGGCTCTCTGGAGAGTCTTAGCAAAGAGGTCACACGGATAATCAGAGCAATTCTCAGAGACACTGAGAACAACCATACAATTCACTTTTGGCCCTTTGCTTGTTTTACGTATAACAAGACGTTTATGGATTTTGAGGAGAACTCCTCGAGGGTGTAGGCACAAAAGTTGGTGGCACACTGAATGCCGTTATTGGAGACACTGAGAAACAAGCCCTACAATTCCCTCCTGGCTCTTTCCATGTTGGAGGGAGAGCAAGAAGATTGTTGGCTGGTTTTGCGCCTAGCTCTATGGCGAGAGTAGGCAGAGACATAATTAGGTGACTTGAAGCAGTTCCTATCGAGTCCAAGAACAGTCCCCACCTTTCCCTGCTGGCAGTTTCCATGTGGACATATGTCTTGATATGTGCTTTGCTTTTGAGCACAACTCTCTCGAGAGAATGTTAGCAAAGAGGTAACGGGGAGAGTAGAAAGCAGTACTCAAAGACAGGGAGAACAAGATCTACATTTCCCACCTGGCACTTCCCATGTAGGAGATATCGCAGGATGTATACTGGTTTTGAGGACAACTCAATGGACAATGTAGGGAGAAAAGTTCCTGGCTCCTTGAATGCCGTTTCGGGAGACCCTGCGATCAATGTGGGAGATGTGTCAACACGTGTGTTGCTTTTGAGGACGGCTCTCTGGAGAGTCTTAGCAAAGAGGTCACACGGATAATCAGAGCAATTCTCAGAGACACTGAGACCAAGCTCGAGAATTCCTCCTGGCACTTTCCCTGTAGGAGATACCGCAAGACGTTTCTGTATATTGGGCACTGCGCTCTGCAGGGTGTTAGCAGAGACTTTCCCGGGACAGTGAAACCCTATGTCAGAGACACTGAGAAGAAGCCCCAATGTTCCTTCCAGTCATTTTCAGTGTGGGTGCCTTCTCCACGTGGTTCCTGGTTTCACTGCAGCTCTGAAGAGAATGTTAGCAAAGAGGTAATCGGGACAGTGAAAACAGTACTCAAAGACAGGGAGAGCAAGCTCTCTCTTGGCACTTTGGATGTGGGACATACAGCGAGATGTTTGCTGCTTTTACATTTGGCTGTTGGGAGACCTACAGCACAAAGATATCTAGTTGATTTGAAGCAGTTCTGAGAAAGTCTAAACATAATCCCCACTTTTCCCTCCTGGCACTTTCCATGTGGGAGATATAGCAGGATGTATATTGGTTTTAAGGAACTGTCCCCGGACAGTGTGGGCAGAAAAGTTCCTGGCTCCTTGAATGCCGTTCCTGGAGACACTGCGATCAATGAGGGAGATATGTCAAGATGTGTGTTGCTTTTGAGGACGGCTCTCTGGAGAGTCTTAGCAAAGAGGTCACAAGGATAATCAGAGCAATTCTCAGAGACACTGAGACCAAGCTCGACAATTCCTCCTGGCACTTTCCCTGTAGGAGATACCGCAAGACGTTTCTGTATATTGGGCACTGCGCTCTGCAGGCTGTTAGCAGAGACTTTCCCGGGACAGTGAAACCCGACATCAGAGACACTGAGAAGAAGCCCCAATGTTCCTTCCAGTCATTTTCAGTGTGGGTGCCTTCTCCACATGGTTCCTGGTTTCACTGCAGCTCTGAAGAGAATGTTAGCAAAGAGGTAATCGGGACAGTGAAAGCAGTACTCAAAGACAGGGAGAACAAGCTCTACATTATTCTCTTGGCACTTTCCATGTAGTAGATATAGCGGGATATATACCGGTTTTGAGGACAACTCAGTGGACAGTGTAGGCAGAAAAGTTCCTGGCTCACTGAATGCCGTTCCTGGAGAGACACTGCGATCAAATCCTACAATTGCCTAAGAGCACTTTCCATGTGGGAGATATGTCAAGGTGTGCTTTGGTTTGGAGCACAACTCTCTCGAGAGAACATTAGCAAAGAGGTAACCGGGAGAGTAGAAAGCAGTACTCAAAGATAGGGAGAACAAGCTCTACATTTCCCACCTGGCACTTTCCATGTGGGAGATATAGCAGGATGTATATTGGTTTTGAGGAACTGTCCCCAGACAGTGTAGGCAGAAAAGTTCCTGGCTCACTGAATGCCGTTCCTGGAGAGACACTGCCATCAATGTGGGAGATATGTCAAGATGTGTGTTGGTTTTGAGGACGGCTCTCTGGAGAGTCTTAGCAAAGAGGTCACACGGATAATCAGAGCAATTCTCAGAGACACTGAGAACAACCATACAATTCACTTTTGGCCCTTTGCTTGTTTTACGTATAACAAGACGTTTATGGATTTTGAGGAGAACTCCTCGAGGGTGTAGGCACAAAAGTTGGTGGCACACTGAATGCCGTTATTGGAGACACTGAGAAACAAGCCCTACAATTCCCTCCTGGCTCTTTCCATGTTGGAGGGAGAGCAAGAAGATTGTTGGCTGGTTTTGCGCCTAGCTCTATGGCGAGAGTAGGCAGAGACATAATTAGGTGACTTGAAGCAGTTCCTATCGAGTCCAAGAACAGTCCCCACCTTTCCCTGCTGGCAGTTTCCATGTGGACATATGTCTTGATATGTGCTTTGCTTTTGAGCACAACTCTCTCGAGAGAATGTTAGCAAAGAGGTAACGGGGAGAGTAGAAAGCAGTACTCAAAGACAGGGAGAACAAGATCTACATTTCCCACCTGGCACTTCCCATGTAGGAGATATCGCAGGATGTATACTGGTTTTGAGGACAACTCAATGGACAATGTAGGGAGAAAAGTTCCTGGCTCCTTGAATGCCGTTTCGGGAGACCCTGCGATCAATGTGGGAGATGTGTCAACACGTGTGTTGCTTTTGAGGACGGCTCTCTGGAGAGTCTTAGCAAAGAGGTCACACGGATAATCAGAGCAATTCTCAGAGACACTGAGACCAAGCTCGAGAATTCCTCCTGGCACTTTCCCTGTAGGAGATACCGCAAGACGTTTCTGTATATTGGGCACTGCGCTCTGCAGGGTGTTAGCAGAGACTTTCCCGGGACAGTGAAACCCTATGTCAGACACACTGAGAAGAAGCCCCAATGTTCCTTCCAGTCATTTTCAGTGTGGGTGCCTTCTCCACGTGGTTCCTGGTTTCACTGCAGCTCTGAAGAGAATGTTAGCAAAGAGGTAATCGGGACAGTGAAAACAGTACTCAAAGACAGGGAGAGCAAGCTCTCTCTTGGCACTTTGGATGTGGGACATACAGCGAGATGTTTGCTGCTTTTACATTTGGCTGTTGGGAGACCTACAGCACAAAGATATCTAGTTGATTTGAAGCAGTTCTGAGAAAGTCTAAACATAATCCCCACTTTTCCCTCCTGGCACTTTCCATGTGGGAGATATAGCAGGATGTATATTGGTTTTAAGGAACTGTCCCCGGACAGTGTGGGCAGAAAAGTTCCTGGCTCCTTGAATGCCGTTCCTGGAGACACTGCGATCAATGAGGGAGATATGTCAAGATGTGTGTTGCTTTTGAGGACGGCTCTCTGGAGAGTCTTAGCAAAGAGGTCACAAGGATAATCAGAGCAATTCTCAGAGACACTGAGACCAAGCTCGACAATTCCTCCTGGCACTTTCCCTGTAGGAGATACCGCAAGACGTTTCTGTATATTGGGCACTGCGCTCTGCAGGCTGTTAGCAGAGACTTTCCCGGGACAGTGAAACCCGACATCAGAGACACTGAGAAGAAGCCCCAATGTTCCTTCCAGTCATTTTCAGTGTGGGTGCCTTCTCCACATGGTTCCTGGTTTCACTGCAGCTCTGAAGAGAATGTTAGCAAAGAGGTAATCGGGACAGTGAAAGCAGTACTCAAAGACAGGGAGAACAAGCTCTACATTATTCTCTTGGCACTTTCCATGTAGTAGATATAGCGGGATATATACCGGTTTTGAGGACAACTCAGTGGACAGTGTAGGCAGAAAAGTTCCTGGCTCACTGAATGCCGTTCCTGGAGAGACACTGCGATCAAATCCTACAATTGCCTAAGAGCACTTTCCATGTGGGAGATATGTCAAGGTGTGCTTTGGTTTGGAGCACAACTCTCTCGAGAGAACATTAGCAAAGAGGTAACCGGGAGAGTAGAAAGCAGTACTCAAAGATAGGGAGAACAAGCTCTACATTTCCCACCTGGCACTTTCCATGTGGGAGATATAGCAGGATGTATATTGGTTTTGAGGAACTGTCCCCAGACAGTGTAGGCAGAAAAGTTCCTGGCTCACTGAATGCCGTTCCTGGAGAGACACTGCCATCAATGTGGGAGATATGTCAAGATGTGTGTTGGTTTTGAGGACGGCTCTCTGGAGAGTCTTAGCAAAGAGGTCACACGGATAATCAGAGCAATTCTCAGAGACACTGAGAACAACCATACAATTCACTTTTGGCCCTTTGCTTGTTTTACGTATAACAAGACGTTTATGGATTTTGAGGAGAACTCCTCGAGGGTGTAGGCACAAAAGTTGGTGGCACACTGAATGCCGTTATTGGAGACACTGAGAAACAAGCCCTACAATTCCCTCCTGGCTCTTTCCATGTTGGAGGGAGAGCAAGAAGATTGTTGGCTGGTTTTGCGCCTAGCTCTATGGCGAGAGTAGGCAGAGACATAATTAGGTGACTTGAAGCAGTTCCTATCGAGTCCAAGAACAGTCCCCACCTTTCCCTGCTGGCAGTTCCCATGTGGAGATATGTCTTGATATGTGCTTTGCTTTTGAGCACAACTCTCTCGAGAGAATGTTAGCAAAGAGGTAACGGGGAGAGTAGAAAGCAGTACTCAAAGACAGGGAGAACAAGCTCTACATTTCCCACCTGGCACTTCCCATGTAGGAGATATAGCAGGATGTATACTGGTTTTGAGGACAACTCAATGGACAATGTAGGGAGAAAAGTTCCTGGCTCCTTGAATGCCGTTTCTGGAGACCCTGCGATCAATGTGGGAGATATGTCAACACGTGTGTTGGTTTTGAGGACGGCTCTCTGGAGAGTCTTAGCAAAGAGGTCACACGGATAATCAGAGCAATTCTCAGAGACACTGAGACCAAGCTCGACAATTCCTCCTGGCACTTTCCCTGTAGGAGATACCGCAAGACGTTTCTGTATATTGGGCACTGCGCTCTGCAGGGTGTTAGCAGAGACTTTCCCGGGACAGTGAAACCCGACGTCAGAGACACTGAGAAGAAGCCCCAATGTTCCTTCCAGTCATTTTCAGTGTGGGTGCCTTCTCCACGTGGTTCCTGGTTTCACTGCAGCTCTGAAGAGAATGTTAGCAAAGAGGTAATCAGGACAGTGAAAACAGTACTCAAAGACAGGGAGAGCAAGCTCTCTCTTGGCACTTTGGATGTGGGACATACAGCGAGATGTTTGCTGCTTTTACATTTGGCTGTTGGGAGACCTACAGCACAAAGATATCTAGTTGATTTGAAGCAGTTCTGAGAAAGTCTAAACATAATCCCCACTTTTCCCTCCTGGCATTTTCCATGTGGGAGATATAGCAGGATGTATATTGGTTTTAAGGAACTGTCCCCGGACAGTGTGGGCAGAAAAGTTCCTGGCTCCTTGAATGCCGTTCCTGGAGACCCTGCGATCAATGTGGGAGATATGTCAAGATGTGTGTTGGTTTTGAGGACGGCTCTCTGGAGAGTCTTAGCAAAGAGGTCACAAGGATAATCAGAGCAATTCTCAGAGACACTGAGACCAAGCTCGACAATTCCTCCTGGCACTTTCCCTGTAGGAGATACCGCAAGACGTTTCTGTGTATTGGGCACTGCGCTCTGCAGGGTGTTAGCAGAGACTTTCCCGGGACAGTGAAACCCGACATCAGAGACACTGAGAAGAAGCCCCAATGTTCCTTCCAGTCATTTTCAGTGTGGGTGCCTTCTCCACGTGGTTCCTGGTTTCACTGCAGCTCTGAAGAGAATGTTAGCAAAGAGGTAATCGGGACAGTGAAAACAGTACTCAAAGACAGGGAGAGCAAGCTCTCTCTTGGCACTTTGGATGTGGGACATACAGCGAGATGTTTGCTGCTTTTACATTTGGCTGTTGGGAGACCTACAGCACAAAGATATCTAGTTGATTTGAAGCAGTTCTGAGAAAGTCTAAACATAATCCCCACTTTTCCCTCCTGGCACTTTCCATGTGGGAGATATAGCAGGATGTATATTGGTTTTAAGGAACTGTCCCCGGACAGTGTGGGCAGAAAAGTTCCTGGCTCCTTGAATGCCGTTCCTGGAGACACTGCGATCAATGAGGGAGATATGTCAAGATGTGTGTTGCTTTTGAGGACGGCTCTCTGGAGAGTCTTAGCAAAGAGGTCACACGGATAATCAGAGCAATTCTCAGAGACACTGAGAACAACCATACAATTCACTTTTGGCCCTTTGCTTGTTTTACGTATAACAAGACGTTTATGGATTTTGAGGAGAACTCCTCGAGGGTGTAGGCACAAAAGTTGGTGGCACACTGAATGCCGTTATTGGAGACACTGAGAAACAAGCCCTACAATTCCCTCCTGGCTCTTTCCATGTTGGAGGGAGAGCAAGAAGATTGTTGGCTGGTTTTGCGCCTAGCTCTATGGCGAGAGTAGGCAGAGACATAATTAGGTGACTTGAAGCAGTTCCTATCGAGTCCAAGAACAGTCCCCACCTTTCCCTGCTGGCAGTTTCCATGTGGAGATATGTCTTGATATGTGCTTTGCTTTTGAGCACAACTCTCTCTCGAGAATGTTAGCAAAGAGGTAACGGGGAGAGTAGAAAGCAGTACTCAAAGACAGGGAGAACAAGATCTACATTTCCCACCTGGCACTTCCCATGTAGGAGATATAGCAGGATGTATACTGGTTTTGAGGACAACTCAATGGACAATGTAGGGAGAAAAGTTCCTGGCTCCTTGAATGCCGTTTCTGGAGACCCTGCGATCAATGTGGGAGATATGTCAACACGTGTGTTGGTTTTGAGGACGGCTCTCTGGAGAGTCTTAGCAAAGAGGTCACACGGATAATCAGAGCAATTCTCAGAGACACTGAGACCAAGCTCGACAATTCCTCCTGGCACTTTCCCTGTAGGAGATACCGCAAGACGTTTCTGTATATTGGGCACTGCGCTCTGCAGGCTGTTAGCAGAGACTTTCCCGGGACAGTGAAACCCGACTTCAGAGACACTGAGAAGAAGCCCCAATGTTCCTTCCAGTCATTTTCAGTGTGGGTGCCTTCTCCACGTGGTTCCTGGTTTCACTGCAGCTCTGAAGAGAATGTTAGCAAAGAGGTAATCGGGACAGTGAAAACAGTACTCAAAGACAGGGAGAGCAAGCTCTCTCTTGGCACTTTGGATGCGGGACATACAGCGAGATGTTTGCTGCTTTTACATTTGGCTGTTGGGAGACCTACAGCACAAAGATATCTAGTTGATTTGAAGCAGTTCTGAGAAAGTCTAAACATAATCCCCACTTTTCCCTCCTGGCACTTTCCATGTGGGAGATATAGCAGGATGTATATTGGTTTTAAGGAACTGTCCCCGGACAGTGTGGGCAGAAAAGTTCCTGGCTCCTTGAATGCCGTTCCTGGAGACACTGCGATCAATGAGGGAGATATGTCAAGATGTGTGTTGGTTTTGAGGACGGCTCTCTGGAGAGTCTTAGCAAAGAGGTCACAAGGATAATCAGAGCAATTCTCAGAGACACTGAGACCAAGCTCGACAATTCCTCCTGGCACTTTCCCTGTAGGAGATACCGCAAGACGTTTCTGTGTATTGGGCACTGCGCTCTGCAGGGTGTTAGCAGAGACTTTCCCGGGACAGTGAAACCCGACATCAGAGACACTGAGAAGAAGCCCCAATGTTCCTTCCAGTCATTTTCAGTGTGGGTGCCTTCTCCACGTGGTTCCTGGTTTCACTGCAGCTCTGAAGAGAATGTTAGCAAAGAGGTAATCGGGACAGTGAAAACAGTACTCAAAGACAGGGAGAACAAGCTCTACATTATTCTCTTGGCACTTTCCATGTAGTAGATATAGCGGGATATATACCGGTTTTGAGGACAACTCAGTGGACAGTGTAGGCAGAAAAGTTCCTGGCTCACTGAATGCCGTTCCTGGAGAGACACTGCGATCAAATCCTACAATTGCCTAAGAGCACTTTCCATGTGGGAGATATGTCAAGGTGTGCTTTGGTTTGGAGCACAACTCTCTCTCGAGAACGTTAGCAAAGAGGTAACCGGGAGAGTAGAAAGCAGTACTCAAAGACAGGGAGAACAAGCTCTACATTTCCCACCTGGCACTTTCCATGTGGGAGATATAGCAGGATGTATACTGGTTTTGAGGAACTGTCCCCAGACAGTGTAGGCAGAAAAGTTCCTGGCTCACTGAATGCCGTTCCTGGAGAGACACTGCCATCAATGTGGGAGATATGTCAAGATGTGTGTTGGTTTTGAGGACGGCTCTCTGGAGAGTCTTAGCAAAGAGGTCACACGGATAATCAGAGCAATTCTCAGAGACACTGAGAACAACCATACAATTCACTTTTGGCCCTTTGCTTGTTTTACGTATAACAAGACGTTTATGGATTTTGAGGAGAACTCCTCGAGGGTGTAGGCACAAAAGTTGGAGGCACACTGAATGCCGTTATTGGAGACACTGAAAAACAAGCCCTACAATTCCCTCCTGGCTCTTTCCATGTTGGAGGGAGAGCAAGAAGATTGTTGGCTGGTTTTGCGCCTAGCTCTATGGCGAGAGTAGGCAGAGACATAATTAGGTGACTTGAAGCAGTTCCTATCGAGTCCAAGAACAGTCCCCACCTTTCCCTGCTGGCAGTTTCCATGTGGAGATATGTCTTGATATGTGCTTTGCTTTTGAGCACAACTCTCTCGAGAGAATGTTAGCAAAGAGGTAACGGGGAGAGTAGAAAGCAGTACTCAAAGACAGGGAGAACAAGCTCTACATTTCCCACCTGGCACTTCCCATGTAGGAGATATAGCAGGATGTATACTGGTTTTGAGGACAACTCAATGGACAATGTAGGGAGAAAAGTTCCTGGCTCCTTGAATGCCGTTTCTGGAGACCCTGCGATCAATGTGGGAGATATGTCAACACGTGTGTTGGTTTTGAGGACGGCTCTCTGGAGAGTCTTAGCAAAGAGGTCACACGGATAATCAGAGCAATTCTCAGAGACACTGAGACCAAGCTTGACAATTCCTCCTGACACCTTCCCTGTAGGAGATACCGCAAGACGTTTCTGTATATTGGGCACTGCGCTCTGCAGGCTGTTAGCAGAGACTTTCCCGGGACAGTGAAACCCTATGTCTGACACACTGAGAAGAAGCCCCAATGTTCCTTCCAGTCATTTTCAGTGTGGGTGCCTTCTCCACGTGGTTCCTGGTTTCACTGCAGCTCTGAAGAGAATGTTAGCAAAGAGGTAATCGGGACAGTGAAAACAGTACTCAAAGACAGGGAGAGCAAGCTCTCTCTTGGCACTTTGGATGTGGGACATACAGCGAGATGTTTGCTGCTTTTACATTTGGCTGTTGGGAGACCTACAGCACAAAGATATCTAGTTGATTTGAAGCAGTTCTGAGAAAGTCTAAACATAATCCCCACTTTTCCCTCCTGGCACTTTCCATGTGGGAGATATAGCAGGATGTATATTGGTTTTAAGGAACTGTGCCCGGACAGTGTGGGCAGAAAAGTTCCTGGCTCCTTGAATGCCGTTCCTGGAGACACTGCGATCAATGAGGGAGATATGTCAAGATGTGTGTTGGTTTTGAGGACGGCTCTCTGGAGAGTCTTAGCAAAGAGGTCACACGGATAATCAGAGCAATTCTCAGAGACACTGAGAACAACCATACAATTCACTTTTGGCCCTTTGCTTGTTTTACGTATAACAAGACGTTTATGGATTTTGAGGAGAACTCCTCGAGGGTGTAGGCACAAAAGTTGGAGGCACACTGAATGCCGTTATTGGAGACACTGAGAAACAAGCCCTACAATTCCCTCCTGGCTCTTTCCATGTTGGAGGGAGAGCAAGAAGATTGTTGGCTGGTTTTGCGCCTAGCTCTATGGCGAGAGTAGGCAGAGACATAATTAGGTGACTTGAAGCAGTTCCTATCGAGTCCAAGAACAGTCCCCACCTTTCCCTGCTGGCAGTTTCCATGTGGAGATATGTCTTGATATGTGCTTTGCTTTTGAGCACAACTCTCTCGAGAGAATGTTAGCAAAGAGGTAACGGGGAGAGTAGAAAGCAGTACTCAAAGACAGGGAGAACAAGCTCTACATTTCCCACCTGGCACTTCCCATGTAGGAGATATAGCAGGATGTATACTGGTTTTGAGGACAACTCAATGGACAATGTAGGGAGAAAAGTTCCTGGCTCCTTGAATGCCGTTTCTGGAGACCCTGCGATCAATGTGGGAGATATGTCAACACGTGTGTTGGTTTTGAGGACGGCTCTCTGGAGAGTCTTAGCAAAGAGGTCACACGGATAATCAGAGCAATTCTCAGAGACACTGAGACCAAGCTTGACAATTCCTCCTGACACCTTCCCTGTAGGAGATACCGCAAGACGTTTCTGTATATTGGGCACTGCGCTCTGCAGGCTGTTAGCAGAGACTTTCCCGGGACAGTGAAACCCTATGTCTGACACACTGAGAAGAAGCCCCAATGTTCCTTCCAGTCATTTTCAGTGTGGGTGCCTTCTCCACGTGGTTCCTGGTTTCACTGCAGCTCTGAAGAGAATGTTAGCAAAGAGGTAATCGGGACAGTGAAAACAGTACTCAAAGACAGGGAGAGCAAGCTCTCTCTTGGCACTTTGGATGTGGGACATACAGCGAGATGTTTGCTGCTTTTACATTTGGCTGTTGGGAGACCTACAGCACAAAGATATCTAGTTGATTTGAAGCAGTTCTGAGAAAGTCTAAACATAATCCCCACTTTTCCCTCCTGGCACTTTCCATGTGGGAGATATAGCAGGATGTATATTGGTTTTAAGGAACTGTGCCCGGACAGTGTGGGCAGAAAAGTTCCTGGCTCCTTGAATGCCGTTCCTGGAGACACTGCGATCAATGAGGGAGATATGTCAAGATGTGTGTTGCTTTTGAGGACGGCTCTCTGGAGAGTCTTAGCAAAGAGGTCACAAGGATAATCAGAGCAATTCTCAGAGACACTGAGACCAAGCTCGACAATTCCTCCTGGCACTTTCCCTGTAGGAGATACCGCAAGACGTTTCTGTATATTGGGCACTGCGCTCTGCAGGGTGTTAGCAGAGACTTTCCCGGGACAGTGAAACCCGACATCAGAGACACTGAGAAGAAGCCCCAATGTTCCTTCCAGTCATTTTCAGTGTGGGTGCCTTCTCCACATGGTTCCTGGTTTCACTGCAGCTCTGAAGAGAATGTTAGCAAAGAGGTAACCGGGACAGTGAAAACAGTACTCAAAGACAGGGAGAACAAGCTCTACATTATTCTCTTGGCACTTTCCATGTAGTAGATATAGCGGGATATATACCGGTTTTGAGGACAACTCAGTGGACAGTGTAGGCAGAAAAGTTCCTGGCTCACTGAATGCCGTTCCTGGAGAGACACTGCGATCAAATCCTACAATTGCCTAAGAGCACTTTCCATGTGGGAGATATGTCAAGGTGTGCTTTGGTTTGGAGCACAACTCTCTCGAGAGAACATTAGCAAAGAGGTAACCGGGAGAGTAGAAAGCAGTACTCAAAGACAGGGAGAACAAGCTCTACATTTCCCACCTGGCACTTTCCATGTGGGAGATATAGCAGGATGTATATTGGTTTTGAGGAACTGTCCCCAGACAGTGTAGGCAGAAAAGTTCCTGGCTCACTGAACGCCGTTCCTGGAGAGACACTGCCATCAATGTGGGAGATATGTCAAGATGTGTGTTGGTTTTGAGGACGGCTCTCTGGAGAGTCTTAGCAAAGAGGTCACACGGATAATCAGAGCAATTCTCAGAGACACTGAGAACAACCATACAATTCACTTTTGGCCCTTTGCTTGTTTTACGTATAACAAGACGTTTATGGATTTTGAGGAGAACTCCTCGAGGGTGTAGGCACAAAAGTTGGTGGCACACTGAATGCCGTTATTGGAGACACTGAGAAACAAGCCCTACAATTCCCTCCTGGCTCTTTCCATGTTGGAGGGAGAGCAAGAAGATTGTTGGCTGGTTTTGCGCCTAGCTCTATGGCGAGAGTAGGCAGAGACATAATTAGGTGACTTGAAGCAGTTCCTATCGAGTCCAAGAACAGTCCCCACCTTTCCCTGCTGGCAGTTTCCATGTGGACATATGTCTTGATATGTGCTTTGCTTTTGAGCACAACTCTCTCGAGAGAATGTTAGCAAAGAGGTAACGGGGAGAGTAGAAAGCAGTACTCAAAGACAGGGAGAACAAGATCTACATTTCCCACCTGGCACTTTCCATGTAGGAGATATCGCAGGATGTATACTGGTTTTGAGGACAACTCAATGGACAATGTAGGGAGAAAAGTTCCTGGCTCCTTGAATGCCGTTTCTGGAGACCCTGCGATCAATGTGGGAGATATGTCAACACGTGTGTTGCTTTTGAGGACGGCTCTCTGGAGAGTCTTAGCAAAGAGGTCACACGGATAATCAGAGCAATTCTCAGAGACACTGAGACCAAGCTCGACAATTCCTCCTGGCACTTTCCCTGTAGGAGATACCGCAAGACGTTTCTGTATATTGGGCACTGCGCTCTGCAGGGTGTTAGCAGAGACTTTCCCGGGACAGTGAAACCCTATGTCAGAGACACTGAGAAGAAGCCCCAATGTTCCTTCCAGTCATTTTCAGTGTGGGTGCCTTCTCCACGTGGTTCCTGGTTTCACTGCAGCTCTGAAGAGAATGTTAGCAAAGAGGTAATCGGGACAGTGAAAACAGTACTCAAAGACAGGGAGAGCAAGCTCTCTCTTGGCACTTTGGATGTGGGACATACAGCGAGATGTTTGCTGCTTTTACATTTGGCTGTTGGGAGACCTACAGCACAAAGATATCTAGTTGATTTGAAGCAGTTCTGAGAAAGTCTAAACATAATCCCCACTTTTCCCTCCTGGCACTTTCCATGTGGGAGATATAGCAGGATGTATATTGGTTTTAAGGAACTGTCCCCGGACAGTGTGGGCAGAAAAGTTCCTGGCTCCTTGAATGCCGTTCCTGGAGACACTGCGATCAATGAGGGAGATATGTCAAGATGTGTGTTGCTTTTGAGGACGGCTCTCTGGAGAGTCTTAGCAAAGAGGTCACAAGGATAATCAGAGCAATTCTCAGAGACACTGAGAACAAGATCGACAATTCCTCCTGGCACTTTCCCTGTAGGAGATACCGCAAGACGTTTCTGTATATTGGGCACTGCGCTCTGCAGGCTGTTAGCAGAGACTTTCCCGGGACAGTGAAACCCTATGTCAGAGACACTGAGAAGAAGCCCCAATGTTCCTTCCAGTCATTTTCAGTGTGGGTGCCTTCTCCACATGGTTCCTGGTTTCACTGCAGCTCTGAAGAGAATGTTAGCAAAGAGGTAATCGGGACAGTGAAAACAGTACTCAAAGACAGGGAGAACAAGCTCTACATTATTCTCTTGGCACTTTCCATGTAGTAGATATAGCGGGATATATACCGGTTTTGAGGACAACTCAGTGGACAGTGTAGGCAGAAAAGTTCCTGGCTCACTGAATGCCGTTCCTGGAGAGACACTGCGATCAAATCCTACAATTGCCTAAGAGCACTTTCCATGTGGGAGATATGTCAAGGTGTGCTTTGGTTTGGAGCACAACTCTCTCGAGAGAACATTAGCAAAGAGGTAACCGGGAGAGTAGAAAGCAGTACTCAAAGACAGGGAGAACAAGCTCTACATTTCCCACCTGGCACTTTCCATGTGGGAGATATAGCAGGATGTATATTGGTTTTGAGGAACTGTCCCCAGACAGTGTAGGCAGAAAAGTTCCTGGCTCACTGAATGCCGTTCCTGGAGAGACACTGCCGTCAATTTGGGAGATATGTCAAGATGTGTGTTGGTTTTGAGGACGGCTCTCTGGAGAGTCTTAGCAAAGAGGTCACACGGATAATCAGAGCAATTCTCAGAGACACTGAGAACAACCATACAATTCACTTTTGGCCCTTTGCTTGTTTTACGTATAACAAGACGTTTATGGATTTTGAGGAGAACTCCTCGAGGGTGTAGGCACAAAAGTTGGGGGCACACTGAATGCCGTTATTGGAGACACTGAGAAACAAGCCCTACAATTCCCTCCTGGCTCTTTCCATGTTGGAGGGAGAGCAAGAAGATTGTTGGCTGGTTTTGCGCCTAGCTCTATGGCGAGAGTAGGCAGAGTCATAATTAGGTGACTTGAAGCAGTTCCTATCGAGTCCAAGAACAGTCCCCACCTTTCCCTGCTGGCAGTTTCCATGTGGACATATGTCTTGATATGTGCTTTGCTTTTGAGCACAACTCTCTCGAGAGAATGTTAGCAAAGAGGTAACGGGGAGAGTAGAAAGCAGTACTCAAAGACAGGGAGAACAAGATCTACATTTCCCACCTGGCACTTCCCATGTAGGAGATATCGCAGGATGTATACTGGTTTTGAGGACAACTCAATGGACAATGTAGGGAGAAAAGTTCCTGGCTCCTTGAATGCCGTTTCTGGAGATCCTGCGATCAATGTGGGAGATATGTCAACACGTGTGTTGGTTTTGAGGACGGCTCTCTGGAGAGTCTTAGCAAAGAGGTCACACGGATAATCAGAGCAATTCTCAGAGACACTGAGACCAAGCTCGACAATTCCTCCTGGCACTTTCCCTGTAGGAGATACCGCAAGACGTTTCTGTATATTGGGCACTGCGCTCTGCAGGGTGTTAGCAGAGACTTTCCCGGGACAGTGAAACCCTATGTCAGACACACTGAGAAGAAGCCCCAATGTTCCTTCCAGTCATTTTCAGTGTGGGTGCCTTCTCCACGTGGTTCCTGGTTTCACTGCAGCTCTGAAGAGAATGTTAGCAAAGAGGTAATCGGGACAGTGAAAACAGTACTCAAAGACAGGGAGAGCAAGCTCTCTCTTGGCACTTTGGATGTGGGACATACAGCGAGATGTTTGCTGCTTTTACATTTGGCTGTTGGGAGACCTACAGCACAAAGATATCTAGTTGATTTGAAGCAGTTCTGAGAAAGTCTAAACATAATCCCCACTTTTCCCTCCTGGCACTTTCCATGTGGGAGATATAGCAGGATGTATATTGGTTTTAAGGAAATGTCCCCGGACAGTGTGGGCAGAAAAGTTCCTGGCTCCTTGAATGCCGTTCCTGGAGACACTGCGATCAATGAGGGAGATATGTCAAGATGTGTGTTGCTTTTGAGGACGGCTCTCTGGAGAGTCTTAGCAAAGAGGTCACAAGGATAATCAGAGCAATTCTCAGAGACACTGAGAACAACCATACAATTCACTTTTGGCCCTTTGCTTGTTTTACGTATAACAAGACGTTTATGGATTTTGAGGAGAACTCCTCGAGGGTGTAGGCACAAAAGTTGGGGGCACACTGAATGCCGTTATTGGAGACACTGAGAAACAAGCCCTACAATTCCCTCCTGGCTCTTTCCATGTCGGAGGTAGAGCAAGAAGATTGTTGGCTGGTTTTGCGCCTAGCTCTATGGCGAGAGTAGGCAGAGACATAATTAGGTGACTTGAAGCAGTTCCTATCGAGTCCAAGAACAGTCCCCACCTTTCCCTGCTGGCAGTTTCCATGTGGACATATGTCTTGATATGTGCTTTGCTTTTGAGCACAACTCTCTCGAGAGAATGTTAGCAAAGAGGTAACGGGGAGAGTAGAAAGCAGTACTCAAAGACAGGGAGAACAAGATCTACATTTCCCACCTGGCACTTCCCATGTAGGAGATATAGCAGGATGTATACTGGTTTTGAGGACAACTCAATGGACAATGTAGGGAGAAAAGTTCCTGGCTCCTTGAATGCCGTTTCGGGAGACCCTGCGATCAATGTGGGAGATATGTCAACACGTGTGTTGCTTTTGAGGACGGCTCTCTGGAGAGTCTTAGCAAAGAGGTCACACGGATAATCAGAGCAATTCTCAGAGACACTGAGACCAAGCTCGACAATTCCTCCTGGCACTTTCCCTGTAGGAGATACCGCAAGACGTTTCTGTATATTGGGCACTGCGCTCTGCAGGGTGTTAGCAGAGACTTTCCCGGGACAGTGAAACCCTATGTCAGACACACTGAGAAGAAGCCCCAATGTTCCTTCCAGTCATTTTCAGTGTGGGTGCCTTCTCCACGTGGTTCCTGGTTTCACTGCAGCTCTGAAGAGAATGTTAGCAAAGAGGTAATCAGGACAGTGAAAACAGTACTCAAAGACAGGGAGAACAAGCTCTACATTATTCTCTTGGCAATTTCCATGTAGTAGATATAGCAGGATATATACCGGTTTTGAGGACAACTCAGTGGACAGTGTAGGCAGAAAAGTTCCTGGCTCACTGAATGCCGTTCCTGGAGAGACACTGCGATCAAATCCTACAATTGCCTAAGAGCACTTTCCATGTGGGAGATATGTCAAGGTGTGCTTTGGTTTGGAGCACAACTCTCTCGAGAGAACATTAGCAAAGAGGTAACCGGGAGAGTAGAAAGCAGTACTCAAAGACAGGGAGAACAAGCTCTACATTTCCCACCTGGCACTTTCCATGTGGGAGATATAGCAGGATGTATATTGGTTTTGAGGAACTGTCCCCAGACAGTGTAGGCAGAAAAGTTCCTGGCTCACTGAATGCCGTTCCTGGAGAGACACTGCCGTCAATTTGGGAGATATGTCAAGATGTGTGTTGGTTTTGAGGACGGCTCTCTGGAGAGTCTTAGCAAAGAGGTCACACGGATAATCAGAGCAATTCTCAGAGACACTGAGAACAACCATACAATTCACTTTTGGCCCTTTGCTTGTTTTACGTATAACAAGACGTTTATGGATTTTGAGGAGAACTCCTCGAGGGTGTAGGCACAAAAGTTGGTGGCACACTGAATGCCGTTATTGGAGACACTGAGAAACAAGCCCTACAATTCCCTCCTGGCTCTTTCCATGTTGGAGGGAGAGCAAGAAGATTGTTGGCTGGTTTTGCGCCTAGCTCTATGGCGAGAGTAGGCAGAGACATAATTAGGTGACTTGAAGCAGTTCCTATCGAGTCCAAGAACAGTCCCCACCTTTCCCTGCTGGCAGTTTCCATGTGGACATATGTCTTGATATGTGCTTTGCTTTTGAGCACAACTCTCTCGAGAGAATGTTAGCAAAGAGGTAACGGGGAGAGTAGAAAGCAGTACTCAAAGACAGGGAGAACAAGATCTACATTTCCCACCTGGCACTTCCCATGTAGGAGATATCGCAGGATGTATACTGGTTTTGAGGACAACTCAATGGACAATGTAGGGAGAAAAGTTCCTGGCTCCTTGAATGCCGTTTCGGGAGATCCTGCGATCAATGTGGGAGATATGTCAACACGTGTGTTGGTTTTGAGGACGGCTCTCTGGAGAGTCTTAGCAAAGAGGTCACACGGATAATCAGAGCAATTCTCAGAGACACTGAGACCAAGCTCGACAATTCCTCCTGGCACTTTCCCTGTAGGAGATACCGCAAGACGTTTCTGTATATTGGGCACTGCGCTCTGCAGGCTGTTAGCAGAGACTTTCCCGGGACAGTGAAACCCTATGTCAGAGACACTGAGAAGAAGCCCCAATGTTCCTTCCAGTCATTTTCAGTGTGGGTGCCTTCTCCACGTGGTTCCTGGTTTCACTGCAGCTCTGAAGAGAATGTTAGCAAAGAGGTAATCGGGACAGTGAAAACAGTACTCAAAGACAGGGAGAGCAAGCTCTCTCTTGGCACTTTGGATGTGGGACATACAGCGAGATGTTTGCTGCTTTTACATTTGGCTGTTGGGAGACCTACAGCACAAAGATATCTAGTTGATTTGAAGCAGTTCTGAGAAAGTCTAAACATAATCCCCACTTTTCCCTCCTGGCACTTTCCATGTGGGAGATATAGCAGGATGTATATTGGTTTTAAGGAACTGTCCCCGGACAGTGTGGGCAGAAAAGTTCCTGGCTCCTTGAATGCCGTTCCTGGAGACACTGCGATCAATGAGGGAGATATGTCAAGATGTGTGTTGCTTTTGAGGACGGCTCTCTGGAGAGTCTTAGCAAAGAGGTCACAAGGATAATCAGAGCAATTCTCAGAGACACTGAGAACAACCATACAATTCACTTTTGGCCCTTTGCTTGTTTTACGTATAACAAGACGTTTATGGATTTTGAGGAGAACTCCTCGAGGGTGTAGGCACAAAAGTTGGGGGCACACTGAATGCCGTTATTGGAGACACTGAGAAACAAGCCCTACAATTCCCTCCTGGCTCTTTCCATGTCGGAGGTAGAGCAAGAAGATTGTTGGCTGGTTTTGCGCCTAGCTCTATGGCGAGAGTAGGCAGAGACATAATTAGGTGACTTGAAGCAGTTCCTATCGAGTCCAAGAACAGTCCCCACCTTTCCCTGCTGGCAGTTTCCATGTGGACATATGTCTTGATATGTGCTTTGCTTTTGAGCACAACTCTCTCGAGAGAATGTTAGCAAAGAGGTAACGGGGAGAGTAGAAAGCAGTACTCAAAGACAGGGAGAACAAGCTCTACATTTCCCACCTGGCACTTCCCATGTAGGAGATATCGCAGGATGTATACTGGTTTTGAGGACAACTCAATGGACAATGTAGGGAGAAAAGTTCCTGGCTCCTTGAATGCCGTTTCGGGAGACCCTGCGATCAATGTGGGAGATGTGTCAACACGTGTGTTGCTTTTGAGGACGGCTCTCTGGAGAGTCTTAGCAAAGAGGTCACACGGATAATCAGAGCAATTCTCAGAGACACTGAGACCAAGCTCGAGAATTCCTCCTGGCACTTTCCCTGTAGGAGATACCGCAAGACGTTTCTGTATATTGGGCACTGCGCTCTGCAGGGTGTTAGCAGAGACTTTCCCGGGACAGTGAAACCCTATGTCAGACACACTGAGAAGAAGCCCCAATGTTCCTTCCAGTCATTTTCAGTGTGGGTGCCTTCTCCACGTGGTTCCTGGTTTCACTGCAGCTCTGAAGAGAATGTTAGCAAAGAGGTAATCAGGACAGTGAAAACAGTACTCAAAGACAGGGAGAACAAGCTCTACATTATTCTCTTGGCAATTTCCATGTAGTAGATATAGCGGGATATATACCGGTTTTGAGGACAACTCAGTGGACAGTGTAGGCAGAAAAGTTCCTGGCTCACTGAATGCCGTTCCTGGAGAGACACTGCGATCAAATCCTACAATTGCCTAAGAGCACTTTCCATGTGGGAGATATGTCAAGGTGTGCTTTGGTTTGGAGCACAACTCTCTCGAGAGAACATTAGCAAAGAGGTAACCGGGAGAGTAGAAAGCAGTACTCAAAGATAGGGAGAACAAGCTCTACATTTCCCACCTGGCACTTTCCATGTGGGAGATATAGCAGGATGTATATTGGTTTTGAGGAACTGTCCCCAGACAGTGTAGGCAGAAAAGTTCCTGGCTCACTGAATGCCGTTCCTGGAGAGACACTGCCATCAATGTGGGAGATATGTCAAGATGTGTGTTGGTTTTGAGGACGGCTCTCTGGAGAGTCTTAGCAAAGAGGTCACACGGATAATCAGAGCAATTCTCAGAGACACTGAGAACAACCATACAATTCACTTTTGGCCCTTTGCTTGTTTTACGTATAACAAGACGTTTATGGATTTTGAGGAGAACTCCTCGAGGGTGTAGGCACAAAAGTTGGTGGCACACTGAATGCCGTTATTGGAGACACTGAGAAACAAGCCCTACAATTCCCTCCTGGCTCTTTCCATGTTGGAGGGAGAGCAAGAAGATTGTTGGCTGGTTTTGCGCCTAGCTCTATGGCGAGAGTAGGCAGAGACATAATTAGGTGACTTGAAGCAGTTCCTATCGAGTCCAAGAACAGTCCCCACCTTTCCCTGCTGGCAGTTTCCATGTGGACATATGTCTTGATATGTGCTTTGCTTTTGAGCACAACTCTCTCGAGAGAATGTTAGCAAAGAGGTAACGGGGAGAGTAGAAAGCAGTACTCAAAGACAGGGAGAACAAGATCTACATTTCCCACCTGGCACTTCCCATGTAGGAGATATCGCAGGATGTATACTGGTTTTGAGGACAACTCAATGGACAATGTAGGGAGAAAAGTTCCTGGCTCCTTGAATGCCGTTTCGGGAGACCCTGCGATCAATGTGGGAGATGTGTCAACACGTGTGTTGCTTTTGAGGACGGCTCTCTGGAGAGTCTTAGCAAAGAGGTCACACGGATAATCAGAGCAATTCTCAGAGACACTGAGACCAAGCTCGAGAATTCCTCCTGGCACTTTCCCTGTAGGAGATACCGCAAGACGTTTCTGTATATTGGGCACTGCGCTCTGCAGGGTGTTAGCAGAGACTTTCCCGGGACAGTGAAACCCTATGTCAGAGACACTGAGAAGAAGCCCCAATGTTCCTTCCAGTCATTTTCAGTGTGGGTGCCTTCTCCACGTGGTTCCTGGTTTCACTGCAGCTCTGAAGAGAATGTTAGCAAAGAGGTAATCGGGACAGTGAAAACAGTACTCAAAGACAGGGAGAGCAAGCTCTCTCTTGGCACTTTGGATGTGGGACATACAGCGAGATGTTTGCTGCTTTTACATTTGGCTGTTGGGAGACCTACAGCACAAAGATATCTAGTTGATTTGAAGCAGTTCTGAGAAAGTCTAAACATAATCCCCACTTTTCCCTCCTGGCACTTTCCATGTGGGAGATATAGCAGGATGTATATTGGTTTTAAGGAACTGTCCCCGGACAGTGTGGGCAGAAAAGTTCCTGGCTCCTTGAATGCCGTTCCTGGAGACACTGCGATCAATGAGGGAGATATGTCAAGATGTGTGTTGCTTTTGAGGACGGCTCTCTGGAGAGTCTTAGCAAAGAGGTCACAAGGATAATCAGAGCAATTCTCAGAGACACTGAGACCAAGCTCGACAATTCCTCCTGGCACTTTCCCTGTAGGAGATACCGCAAGACGTTTCTGTATATTGGGCACTGCGCTCTGCAGGCTGTTAGCAGAGACTTTCCCGGGACAGTGAAACCCGACATCAGAGACACTGAGAAGAAGCCCCAATGTTCCTTCCAGTCATTTTCAGTGTGGGTGCCTTCTCCACATGGTTCCTGGTTTCACTGCAGCTCTGAAGAGAATGTTAGCAAAGAGGTAATCGGGACAGTGAAAGCAGTACTCAAAGACAGGGAGAACAAGCTCTACATTATTCTCTTGGCACTTTCCATGTAGTAGATATAGCGGGATATATACCGGTTTTGAGGACAACTCAGTGGACAGTGTAGGCAGAAAAGTTCCTGGCTCACTGAATGCCGTTCCTGGAGAGACACTGCGATCAAATCCTACAATTGCCTAAGAGCACTTTCCATGTGGGAGATATGTCAAGGTGTGCTTTGGTTTGGAGCACAACTCTCTCGAGAGAACATTAGCAAAGAGGTAACCGGGAGAGTAGAAAGCAGTACTCAAAGATAGGGAGAACAAGCTCTACATTTCCCACCTGGCACTTTCCATGTGGGAGATATAGCAGGATGTATATTGGTTTTGAGGAACTGTCCCCAGACAGTGTAGGCAGAAAAGTTCCTGGCTCACTGAATGCCGTTCCTGGAGAGACACTGCCATCAATGTGGGAGATATGTCAAGATGTGTGTTGGTTTTGAGGACGGCTCTCTGGAGAGTCTTAGCAAAGAGGTCACACGGATAATCAGAGCAATTCTCAGAGACACTGAGAACAACCATACAATTCACTTTTGGCCCTTTGCTTGTTTTACGTATAACAAGACGTTTATGGATTTTGAGGAGAACTCCTCGAGGGTGTAGGCACAAAAGTTGGTGGCACACTGAATGCCGTTATTGGAGACACTGAGAAACAAGCCCTACAATTCCCTCCTGGCTCTTTCCATGTTGGAGGGAGAGCAAGAAGATTGTTGGCTGGTTTTGCGCCTAGCTCTATGGCGAGAGTAGGCAGAGACATAATTAGGTGACTTGAAGCAGTTCCTATCGAGTCCAAGAACAGTCCCCACCTTTCCCTGCTGGCAGTTTCCATGTGGACATATGTCTTGATATGTGCTTTGCTTTTGAGCACAACTCTCTCGAGAGAATGTTAGCAAAGAGGTAACGGGGAGAGTAGAAAGCAGTACTCAAAGACAGGGAGAACAAGATCTACATTTCCCACCTGGCACTTCCCATGTAGGAGATATCGCAGGATGTATACTGGTTTTGAGGACAACTCAATGGACAATGTAGGGAGAAAAGTTCCTGGCTCCTTGAATGCCGTTTCGGGAGACCCTGCGATCAATGTGGGAGATGTGTCAACACGTGTGTTGCTTTTGAGGACGGCTCTCTGGAGAGTCTTAGCAAAGAGGTCACACGGATAATCAGAGCAATTCTCAGAGACACTGAGACCAAGCTCGAGAATTCCTCCTGGCACTTTCCCTGTAGGAGATACCGCAAGACGTTTCTGTATATTGGGCACTGCGCTCTGCAGGGTGTTAGCAGAGACTTTCCCGGGACAGTGAAACCCTATGTCAGACACACTGAGAAGAAGCCCCAATGTTCCTTCCAGTCATTTTCAGTGTGGGTGCCTTCTCCACGTGGTTCCTGGTTTCACTGCAGCTCTGAAGAGAATGTTAGCAAAGAGGTAATCGGGACAGTGAAAACAGTACTCAAAGACAGGGAGAGCAAGCTCTCTCTTGGCACTTTGGATGTGGGACATACAGCGAGATGTTTGCTGCTTTTACATTTGGCTGTTGGGAGACCTACAGCACAAAGATATCTAGTTGATTTGAAGCAGTTCTGAGAAAGTCTAAACATAATCCCCACTTTTCCCTCCTGGCACTTTCCATGTGGGAGATATAGCAGGATGTATATTGGTTTTAAGGAACTGTCCCCGGACAGTGTGGGCAGAAAAGTTCCTGGCTCCTTGAATGCCGTTCCTGGAGACACTGCGATCAATGAGGGAGATATGTCAAGATGTGTGTTGCTTTTGAGGACGGCTCTCTGGAGAGTCTTAGCAAAGAGGTCACAAGGATAATCAGAGCAATTCTCAGAGACACTGAGACCAAGCTCGACAATTCCTCCTGGCACTTTCCCTGTAGGAGATACCGCAAGACGTTTCTGTATATTGGGCACTGCGCTCTGCAGGCTGTTAGCAGAGACTTTCCCGGGACAGTGAAACCCGACATCAGAGACACTGAGAAGAAGCCCCAATGTTCCTTCCAGTCATTTTCAGTGTGGGTGCCTTCTCCACATGGTTCCTGGTTTCACTGCAGCTCTGAAGAGAATGTTAGCAAAGAGGTAATCGGGACAGTGAAAGCAGTACTCAAAGACAGGGAGAACAAGCTCTACATTATTCTCTTGGCACTTTCCATGTAGTAGATATAGCGGGATATATACCGGTTTTGAGGACAACTCAGTGGACAGTGTAGGCAGAAAAGTTCCTGGCTCACTGAATGCCGTTCCTGGAGAGACACTGCGATCAAATCCTACAATTGCCTAAGAGCACTTTCCATGTGGGAGATATGTCAAGGTGTGCTTTGGTTTGGAGCACAACTCTCTCGAGAGAACATTAGCAAAGAGGTAACCGGGAGAGTAGAAAGCAGTACTCAAAGATAGGGAGAACAAGCTCTACATTTCCCACCTGGCACTTTCCATGTGGGAGATATAGCAGGATGTATATTGGTTTTGAGGAACTGTCCCCAGACAGTGTAGGCAGAAAAGTTCCTGGCTCACTGAATGCCGTTCCTGGAGAGACACTGCCATCAATGTGGGAGATATGTCAAGATGTGTGTTGGTTTTGAGGACGGCTCTCTGGAGAGTCTTAGCAAAGAGGTCACACGGATAATCAGAGCAATTCTCAGAGACACTGAGAACAACCATACAATTCACTTTTGGCCCTTTGCTTGTTTTACGTATAACAAGACGTTTATGGATTTTGAGGAGAACTCCTCGAGGGTGTAGGCACAAAAGTTGGTGGCACACTGAATGCCGTTATTGGAGACACTGAGAAACAAGCCCTACAATTCCCTCCTGGCTCTTTCCATGTTGGAGGGAGAGCAAGAAGATTGTTGGCTGGTTTTGCGCCTAGCTCTATGGCGAGAGTAGGCAGAGACATAATTAGGTGACTTGAAGCAGTTCCTATCGAGTCCAAGAACAGTCCCCACCTTTCCCTGCTGGCAGTTTCCATGTGGAGATATGTCTTGATATGTGCTTTGCTTTTGAGCACAACTCTCTCGAGAGAATGTTAGCAAAGAGGTAACGGGGAGAGTAGAAAGCAGTACTCAAAGACAGGGAGAACAAGATCTACATTTCCCACCTGGCACTTCCCATGTAGGAGATATCGCAGGATGTATACTGGTTTTGAGGACAACTCAATGGACAATGTAGGGAGAAAAGTTCCTGGCTCCTTGAATGCCGTTTCGGGAGACCCTGCGATCAATGTGGGAGATGTGTCAACACGTGTGTTGCTTTTGAGGACGGCTCTCTGGAGAGTCTTAGCAAAGAGGTCACACGGATAATCAGAGCAATTCTCAGAGACACTGAGACCAAGCTCGAGAATTCCTCCTGGCACTTTCCCTGTAGGAGATACCGCAAGACGTTTCTGTATATTGGGCACTGCGCTCTGCAGGGTGTTAGCAGAGACTTTCCCGGGACAGTGAAACCCTATGTCAGACACACTGAGAAGAAGCCCCAATGTTCCTTCCAGTCATTTTCAGTGTGGGTGCCTTCTCCACGTGGTTCCTGGTTTCACTGCAGCTCTGAAGAGAATGTTAGCAAAGAGGTAATCGGGACAGTGAAAACAGTACTCAAAGACAGGGAGAGCAAGCTCTCTCTTGGCACTTTGGATGTGGGACATACAGCGAGATGTTTGCTGCTTTTACATTTGGCTGTTGGGAGACCTACAGCACAAAGATATCTAGTTGATTTGAAGCAGTTCTGAGAAAGTCTAAACATAATCCCCACTTTTCCCTCCTGGCACTTTCCATGTGGGAGATATAGCAGGATGTATATTGGTTTTAAGGAACTGTCCCCGGACAGTGTGGGCAGAAAAGTTCCTGGCTCCTTGAATGCCGTTCCTGGAGACACTGCGATCAATGAGGGAGATATGTCAAGATGTGTGTTGCTTTTGAGGACGGCTCTCTGGAGAGTCTTAGCAAAGAGGTCACAAGGATAATCAGAGCAATTCTCAGAGACACTGAGACCAAGCTCGACAATTCCTCCTGGCACTTTCCCTGTAGGAGATACCGCAAGACGTTTCTGTATATTGGGCACTGCGCTCTGCAGGCTGTTAGCAGAGACTTTCCCGGGACAGTGAAACCCGACATCAGAGACACTGAGAAGAAGCCCCAATGTTCCTTCCAGTCATTTTCAGTGTGGGTGCCTTCTCCACATGGTTCCTGGTTTCACTGCAGCTCTGAAGAGAATGTTAGCAAAGAGGTAATCGGGACAGTGAAAGCAGTACTCAAAGACAGGGAGAACAAGCTCTACATTATTCTCTTGGCACTTTCCATGTAGTAGATATAGCGGGATATATACCGGTTTTGAGGACAACTCAGTGGACAGTGTAGGCAGAAAAGTTCCTGGCTCACTGAATGCCGTTCCTGGAGAGACACTGCGATCAAATCCTACAATTGCCTAAGAGCACTTTCCATGTGGGAGATATGTCAAGGTGTGCTTTGGTTTGGAGCACAACTCTCTCGAGAGAACATTAGCAAAGAGGTAACCGGGAGAGTAGAAAGCAGTACTCAAAGATAGGGAGAACAAGCTCTACATTTCCCACCTGGCACTTTCCATGTGGGAGATATAGCAGGATGTATATTGGTTTTGAGGAACTGTCCCCAGACAGTGTAGGCAGAAAAGTTCCTGGCTCACTGAATGCCGTTCCTGGAGAGACACTGCCATCAATGTGGGAGATATGTCAAGATGTGTGTTGGTTTTGAGGACGGCTCTCTGGAGAGTCTTAGCAAAGAGGTCACACGGATAATCAGAGCAATTCTCAGAGACACTGAGAACAACCATACAATTCACTTTTGGCCCTTTGCTTGTTTTACGTATAACAAGACGTTTATGGATTTTGAGGAGAACTCCTCGAGGGTGTAGGCACAAAAGTTGGTGGCACACTGAATGCCGTTATTGGAGACACTGAGAAACAAGCCCTACAATTCCCTCCTGGCTCTTTCCATGTTGGAGGGAGAGCAAGAAGATTGTTGGCTGGTTTTGCGCCTAGCTCTATGGCGAGAGTAGGCAGAGACATAATTAGGTGACTTGAAGCAGTTCCTATCGAGTCCAAGAACAGTCCCCACCTTTCCCTGCTGGCAGTTTCCATGTGGACATATGTCTTGATATGTGCTTTGCTTTTGAGCACAACTCTCTCGAGAGAATGTTAGCAAAGAGGTAACGGGGAGAGTAGAAAGCAGTACTCAAAGACAGGGAGAACAAGATCTACATTTCCCACCTGGCACTTCCCATGTAGGAGATATCGCAGGATGTATACTGGTTTTGAGGACAACTCAATGGACAATGTAGGGAGAAAAGTTCCTGGCTCCTTGAATGCCGTTTCGGGAGACCCTGCGATCAATGTGGGAGATGTGTCAACACGTGTGTTGCTTTTGAGGACGGCTCTCTGGAGAGTCTTAGCAAAGAGGTCACACGGATAATCAGAGCAATTCTCAGAGACACTGAGACCAAGCTCGAGAATTCCTCCTGGCACTTTCCCTGTAGGAGATACCGCAAGACGTTTCTGTATATTGGGCACTGCGCTCTGCAGGGTGTTAGCAGAGACTTTCCCGGGACAGTGAAACCCTATGTCAGACACACTGAGAAGAAGCCCCAATGTTCCTTCCAGTCATTTTCAGTGTGGGTGCCTTCTCCACGTGGTTCCTGGTTTCACTGCAGCTCTGAAGAGAATGTTAGCAAAGAGGTAATCGGGACAGTGAAAACAGTACTCAAAGACAGGGAGAGCAAGCTCTCTCTTGGCACTTTGGATGTGGGACATACAGCGAGATGTTTGCTGCTTTTACATTTGGCTGTTGGGAGACCTACAGCACAAAGATATCTAGTTGATTTGAAGCAGTTCTGAGAAAGTCTAAACATAATCCCCACTTTTCCCTCCTGGCACTTTCCATGTGGGAGATATAGCAGGATGTATATTGGTTTTAAGGAACTGTCCCCGGACAGTGTGGGCAGAAAAGTTCCTGGCTCCTTGAATGCCGTTCCTGGAGACACTGCGATCAATGAGGGAGATATGTCAAGATGTGTGTTGCTTTTGAGGACGGCTCTCTGGAGAGTCTTAGCAAAGAGGTCACAAGGATAATCAGAGCAATTCTCAGAGACACTGAGACCAAGCTCGACAATTCCTCCTGGCACTTTCCCTGTAGGAGATACCGCAAGACGTTTCTGTATATTGGGCACTGCGCTCTGCAGGCTGTTAGCAGAGACTTTCCCGGGACAGTGAAACCCGACATCAGAGACACTGAGAAGAAGCCCCAATGTTCCTTCCAGTCATTTTCAGTGTGGGTGCCTTCTCCACATGGTTCCTGGTTTCACTGCAGCTCTGAAGAGAATGTTAGCAAAGAGGTAATCGGGACAGTGAAAACAGTACTCAAAGACAGGGAGAACAAGCTCTACATTATTCTCTTGGCACTTTCCATGTAGTAGATATAGCGGGATATATACCGGTTTTGAGGACAACTCAGTGGACAGTGTAGGCAGAAAAGTTCCTGGCTCACTGAATGCCGTTCCTGGAGAGACACTGCGATCAAATCCTACAATTGCCTAAGAGCACTTTCCATGTGGGAGATATGTCAAGGTGTGCTTTGGTTTGGAGCACAACTCTCTCGAGAGAACATTAGCAAAGAGGTAACCGGGAGAGTAGAAAGCAGTACTCAAAGATAGGGAGAACAAGCTCTACATTTCCCACCTGGCACTTTCCATGTGGGAGATATAGCAGGATGTATATTGGTTTTGAGGAACTGTCCCCAGACAGTGTAGGCAGAAAAGTTCCTGGCTCACTGAATGCCGTTCCTGGAGAGACACTGCCATCAATGTGGGAGATATGTCAAGATGTGTGTTGGTTTTGAGGACGGCTCTCTGGAGAGTCTTAGCAAAGAGGTCACACGGATAATCAGAGCAATTCTCAGAGACACTGAGAACAACCATACAATTCACTTTTGGCCCTTTGCTTGTTTTACGTATAACAAGACGTTTATGGATTTTGAGGAGAACTCCTCGAGGGTGTAGGCACAAAAGTTGGTGGCACACTGAATGCCGTTATTGGAGACACTGAGAAACAAGCCCTACAATTCCCTCCTGGCTCTTTCCATGTTGGAGGGAGAGCAAGAAGATTGTTGGCTGGTTTTGCGCCTAGCTCTATGGCGAGAGTAGGCAGAGACATAATTAGGTGACTTGAAGCAGTTCCTATCGAGTCCAAGAACAGTCCCCACCTTTCCCTGCTGGCAGTTTCCATGTGGACATATGTCTTGATATGTGCTTTGCTTTTGAGCACAACTCTCTCGAGAGAATGTTAGCAAAGAGGTAACGGGGAGAGTAGAAAGCAGTACTCAAAGACAGGGAGAACAAGATCTACATTTCCCACCTGGCACTTCCCATGTAGGAGATATCGCAGGATGTATACTGGTTTTGAGGACAACTCAATGGACAATGTAGGGAGAAAAGTTCCTGGCTCCTTGAATGCCGTTTCGGGAGACCCTGCGATCAATGTGGGAGATGTGTCAACACGTGTGTTGCTTTTGAGGACGGCTCTCTGGAGAGTCTTAGCAAAGAGGTCACACGGATAATCAGAGCAATTCTCAGAGACACTGAGACCAAGCTCGAGAATTCCTCCTGGCACTTTCCCTGTAGGAGATACCGCAAGACGTTTCTGTATATTGGGCACTGCGCTCTGCAGGGTGTTAGCAGAGACTTTCCCGGGACAGTGAAACCCTATGTCAGACACACTGAGAAGAAGCCCCAATGTTCCTTCCAGTCATTTTCAGTGTGGGTGCCTTCTCCACGTGGTTCCTGGTTTCACTGCAGCTCTGAAGAGAATGTTAGCAAAGAGGTAATCGGGACAGTGAAAACAGTACTCAAAGACAGGGAGAGCAAGCTCTCTCTTGGCACTTTGGATGTGGGACATACAGCGAGATGTTTGCTGCTTTTACATTTGGCTGTTGGGAGACCTACAGCACAAAGATATCTAGTTGATTTGAAGCAGTTCTGAGAAAGTCTAAACATAATCCCCACTTTTCCCTCCTGGCACTTTCCATGTGGGAGATATAGCAGGATGTATATTGGTTTTAAGGAACTGTCCCCGGACAGTGTGGGCAGAAAAGTTCCTGGCTCCTTGAATGCCGTTCCTGGAGACACTGCGATCAATGAGGGAGATATGTCAAGATGTGTGTTGCTTTTGAGGACGGCTCTCTGGAGAGTCTTAGCAAAGAGGTCACAAGGATAATCAGAGCAATTCTCAGAGACACTGAGACCAAGCTCGACAATTCCTCCTGGCACTTTCCCTGTAGGAGATACCGCAAGACGTTTCTGTATATTGGGCACTGCGCTCTGCAGGCTGTTAGCAGAGACTTTCCCGGGACAGTGAAACCCGACATCAGAGACACTGAGAAGAAGCCCCAATGTTCCTTCCAGTCATTTTCAGTGTGGGTGCCTTCTCCACATGGTTCCTGGTTTCACTGCAGCTCTGAAGAGAATGTTAGCAAAGAGGTAATCGGGACAGTGAAAGCAGTACTCAAAGACAGGGAGAACAAGCTCTACATTATTCTCTTGGCACTTTCCATGTAGTAGATATAGCGGGATATATACCGGTTTTGAGGACAACTCAGTGGACAGTGTAGGCAGAAAAGTTCCTGGCTCACTGAATGCCGTTCCTGGAGAGACACTGCGATCAAATCCTACAATTGCCTAAGAGCACTTTCCATGTGGGAGATATGTCAAGGTGTGCTTTGGTTTGGAGCACAACTCTCTCGAGAGAACATTAGCAAAGAGGTAACCGGGAGAGTAGAAAGCAGTACTCAAAGACAGGGAGAACAAGCTCTACATTTCCCACCTGGCACTTTCCATGTGGGAGATATAGCAGGATGTATATTGGTTTTGAGGAACTGTCCCCAGACAGTGTAGGCAGAAAAGTTCCTGGCTCACTGAATGCCGTTCCTGGAGAGACACTGCCATCAATGTGGGAGATATGTCAAGATGTGTGTTGGTTTTGAGGACGGCTCTCTGGAGAGTCTTAGCAAAGAGGTCACACGGATAATCAGAGCAATTCTCAGAGACACTGAGAACAACCATACAATTCACTTTTGGCCCTTTGCTTGTTTTACGTATAACAAGACGTTTATGGATTTTGAGGAGAACTCCTCGAGGGTGTAGGCACAAAAGTTGGTGGCACACTGAATGCCGTTATTGGAGACACTGAGAAACAAGCCCTACAATTCCCTCCTGGCTCTTTCCATGTTGGAGGGAGAGCAAGAAGATTGTTGGCTGGTTTTGCGCCTAGCTCTATGGCGAGAGTAGGCAGAGACATAATTAGGTGACTTGAAGCAGTTCCTATCGAGTCCAAGAACAGTCCCCACCTTTCCCTGCTGGCAGTTTCCATGTGGACATATGTCTTGATATGTGCTTTGCTTTTGAGCACAACTCTCTCGAGAGAATGTTAGCAAAGAGGTAACGGGGAGAGTAGAAAGCAGTACTCAAAGACAGGGAGAACAAGATCTACATTTCCCACCTGGCACTTCCCATGTAGGAGATATCGCAGGATGTATACTGGTTTTGAGGACAACTCAATGGACAATGTAGGGAGAAAAGTTCCTGGCTCCTTGAATGCCGTTTCGGGAGACCCTGCGATCAATGTGGGAGATGTGTCAACACGTGTGTTGCTTTTGAGGACGGCTCTCTGGAGAGTCTTAGCAAAGAGGTCACACGGATAATCAGAGCAATTCTCAGAGACACTGAGACCAAGCTCGACAATTCCTCCTGGCACTTTCCCTGTAGGAGATACCGCAAGACGTTTCTGTATATTGGGCACTGCGCTCTGCAGGGTGTTAGCAGAGACTTTCCCGGGACAGTGAAACCCTATGTCAGAGACACTGAGAAGAAGCCCCAATGTTCCTTCCAGTCATTTTCAGTGTGGGTGCCTTCTCCACGTGGTTCCTGGTTTCACTGCAGCTCTGAAGAGAATGTTAGCAAAGAGGTAATCGGGACAGTGAAAACAGTACTCAAAGACAGGGAGAGCAAGCTCTCTCTTGGCACTTTGGATGTGGGACATACAGCGAGATGTTTGCTGCTTTTACATTTGGCTGTTGGGAGACCTACAGCACAAAGATATCTAGTTGATTTGAAGCAGTTCTGAGAAAGTCTAAACATAATCCCCACTTTTCCCTCCTGGCACTTTCCATGTGGGAGATATAGCAGGATGTATATTGGTTTTAAGGAACTGTCCCCGGACAATGTAGGCAGAAAAGTTCCTGGCTCCTTGAATGCCGTTCCTGGAAACACTGCGATCAATGAGGGAGATATGTCAAGATGTGTGTTGCTTTTGAGGACGGCTCTCTGGAGAGTCTTAGCAAAGAGGTCACAAGGATAATCAGAGCAATTCTCAGAGACACTGAGACCAAGCTCGACAATTCCTCCTGGCACTTTCCCTGTAGGAGATACCGCAAGACGTTTCTGTATATTGGGCACTGCGCTCTGCAGGCTGTTAGCAGAGACTTTCCCGGGACAGTGAAACCCGACTTCAGAGACACTGAGAAGAAGCCCCAATGTTCCTTCCAGTCATTTTCAGTGTGGGTGCCTTCTCCACATGGTTCCTGGTTTCACTGCAGCTCTGAAGAGAATGTTAGCAAAGAGGTAATCGGGACAGTGAAAACAGTACTCAAAGACAGGGAGAACAAGCTCTACATTATTCTCTTGGCACTTTCCATGTAGTAGATATAGCGGGATATATACCGGTTTTGAGGACAACTCAGTGGACAGTGTAGGCAGAAAAGTTCCTGGCTCACTGAATGCCGTTCCTGGAGAGACACTGCGATCAAATCCTACAATTGCCTAAGAGCACTTTCCATGTGGGAGATATGTCAAGGTGTGCTTTGGTTTGGAGCACAACTCTCTCGAGAGAACATTAGCAAAGAGGTAACCGGGAGAGTAGAAAGCAGTACTCAAAGACAGGGAGAACAAGCTCTACATTTCCCACCTGGCACTTTCCATGTGGGAGATATAGCAGGATGTATATTGGTTTTGAGGAACTGTCCCCAGACAGTGTAGGCAGAAAAGTTCCTGGCTCACTGAATGCCGTTCCTGGAGAGACACTGCCATCAATGTGGGAGATATGTCAAGATGTGTGTTGGTTTTGAGGACGGCTCTCTGGAGAGTCTTAGCAAAGAGGTCACACGGATAATCAGAGCAATTCTCAGAGACACTGAGAACAACCATACAATTCACTTTTGGCCCTTTGCTTGTTTTACGTATAACAAGACGTTTATGGATTTTGAGGAGAACTCCTCGAGGGTGTAGGCACAAAAGTTGGTGGCACACTGAATGCCGTTATTGGAGACACTGAGAAACAAGCCCTACAATTCCCTCCTGGCTCTTTCCATGTTGGAGGGAGAGCAAGAAGATTGTTGGCTGGTTTTGCGCCTAGCTCTATGGCGAGAGTAGGCAGAGACATAATTAGGTGACTTGAAGCAGTTCCTATCGAGTCCAAGAACAGTCCCCACCTTTCCCTGCTGGCAGTTTCCATGTGGACATATGTCTTGATATGTGCTTTGCTTTTGAGCACAACTCTCTCGAGAGAATGTTAGCAAAGAGGTAACGGGGAGAGTAGAAAGCAGTACTCAAAGACAGGGAGAACAAGCTCTACATTTCCCACCTGGCACTTCCCATGTAGGAGATATCGCAGGATGTATACTGGTTTTGAGGACAACTCAATGGACAATGTAGGGAGAAAAGTTCCTGGCTCCTTGAATGCCGTTTCTGGAGACCCTGCGATCAATGTGGGAGATATGTCAACACGTGTGTTGGTTTTGAGGACGGCTCTCTGGAGAGTCTTAGCAAAGAGGTCACACGGATAATCAGAGCAATTCTCAGAGACACTGAGACCAAGCTCGACAATTCCTCCTGGCACTTTCCCTGTAGGAGATACCGCAAGACGTTTCTGTATATTGGGCACTGCGCTCTGCAGGCTGTTAGCAGAGACTTTCCCGGGACAGTGAAACCCTATGTCAGACACACTGAGAAGAAGCCCCAATGTTCCTTCCAGTCATTTTCAGTGTGGGTGCCTTCACCACGTGGTTCCTGGTTTCACTGCAGCTCTGAAGAGAATGTTAGCAAAGAGGTAATCGGGACAGTGAAAACAGTACTCAAAGACAGGGAGAGCAAGCTCTCTCTTGGCACTTTGGATGTGGGACATACAGCGAGATGTTTGCTGCTTTTACATTTGGCTGTTGGGAGACCTACAGCACAAAGATATCTAGTTGATTTGAAGCAGTTCTGAGAAAGTCTAAACATAATCCCCACTTTTCCCTCCTGGCACTTTCCATGTGGGAGATATAGCAGGATGTATATTGGTTTTAAGGAACTGTCCCCGGACAATGTAGGCAGAAAAGTTCCTGGCTCCTTGAATGCCGTTCCTGGAGACACTGCGATCAATGAGGGAGATATGTCAAGATGTGTGTTGCTTTTGAGGACGGCTCTCTGGAGAGTCTTAGCAAAGAGGTCACACGGATAATCAGAGCAATTCTCAGAGACACTGAGACCAAGCTCGACAATTCCTCCTGGCACTTTCCCTGTAGGAGATACCGCAAGACGTTTCTGTATATTGGGCACTGCGGTCTGCAGGCTGTTAGCAGAGACTTTCCCGGGACAGTGAAACCCGACATCAGAGACACTGAGAAGAAGCCCCAATGTTCCTTCCAGTCATTTTCAGTGTGGGTGCCTTCTCCACGTGGTTCCTGGTTTCACTGCAGCTCTGAAGAGAATGTTAGCAAAGAGGTAATCGGGACAGTGAAAACAGTACTCAAAGACAGGGAGAACAAGCTCTACATTATTCTCTTGGCACTTTCCATGTAGTAGATATAGCGGGATATATACCGGTTTTGAGGACAACTCAGTGGACAGTGTAGGCAGAAAAGTTCCTGGCTCACTGAATGCCGTTCCTGGAGAGACACTGCGATCAAATCCTACAATTGCCTAAGAGCACTTTCCATGTGGGAGATATGTCAAGGTGTGCTTTGGTTTGGAGCACAACTCTCTCGAGAGAACGTTAGCAAAGAGGTAACCGGGAGAGTAGAAAGCAGTACTCAAAGACAGGGAGAACAAGCTCTACATTTCCCACCTGGCACTTTCCATGTGGGAGATATAGCAGAATGTATATTGGTTTTGAGGAACTGTCCCCAGACAGTGTAGGCAGAAAAGTTCCTGGCTCACTGAATGCCGTTCCTGGAGAGACACTGCCATCAATGTGGGAGATATGTCAAGATGTGTGTTGGTTTTGAGGACGGCTCTCTGGAGAGTCTTAGCAAAGAGGTCACACGGATAATCAGAGCAATTCTCAGAGACACTGAGAACAACCATACAATTCACTTTTGGCCCTTTGCTTGTTTTACGTATAACAAGAGGTTTATGGATTTTGAGGAGAACTCCTCGAGGGTGTAGGCACAAAAGTTGGTGGCACACTGAATGCCGTTATTGGAGACACTGAGAAACAAGCCCTACAATTCCCTCCTGGCTCTTTCCATGTTGGAGGGAGAGCAAGAAGATTGTTGGTTGGTTTTGCGCCTAGCTCTATGGCGAGAGTAGGCAGAGACATAATTAGGTGACTTGAAGCAGTTCCTATCGAGTCCAAGAACAGTCCCCACCTTTCCCTGCTGGCAGTTCCCATGTGGAGATATGTCTTGATATGTGCTTTGCTTTTGAGCACAACTCTCTCGAGAGAATGTTAGCAAAGAGGTAACGGGGAGAGTAGAAAGCAGTACTCAAAGACAGGGAGAACAAGATCTACATTTCCCACCTGGCACTTCCCATGTAGGAGATATAGCAGGATGTATACTGGTTTTGAGGACAACTCAATGGACAATGTAGGGAGAAAAGTTCCTGGCTCCTTGAATGCCGTTTCTGGAGACCCTGCGATCAATGTGGGAGATATGTCAACACGTGTGTTGGTTTTGAGGACGGCTCTCTGGAGAGTCTTAGCAAAGAGGTCACACGGATAATCAGAGCAATTCTCAGAGACACTGAGACCAAGCTCGACAATTCCTCCTGGCACTTTCCCTGTAGGAGATACCGCAAGACGTTTCTGTATATTGGGCACTGCGCTCTGCAGGGTGTTAGCAGAGACTTTCCCGGGACAGTGAAACCCGACATCAGAGACACTGAGAAGAAGCCCCAATGTTCCTTCCAGTCATTTTCAGTGTGGGTGCCTTCTCCACGTGGTTCCTGGTTTCACTGCAGCTCTGAAGAGAATGTTAGCAAAGAGGTAATCGGGACAGTGAAAACAGTACTCAGAGACAGGGAGAGCAAGCTCTACATTATTCTCTTGGCACTTTCCATGTAGTAGATAGAGCGGGATATATACCGGTTTTGAGGACAACTCAGTGGACAGTGTAGGCAGAAAAGTTCCTGGCTCACTGAATGCCGTTCCTGGAGAGACACTGCGATCAAATCCTACAATTGCCTAAGAGCACTTTCCATGTGGGAGATATGTCAAGGTGTGCTTTGGTTTGGAGCACAACTCTCTCGAGAGAACGTTAGCAAAGAGGTAACCAGGAGAGTAGAAAGCAGTACTCAAAGACAGGGAGAACAAGCTCTACATTTCCCACCTGGCACTTTCCATGTGGGAGATATAGCAGGATGTATATTGGTTTTGAGGAACTGTCCCCAGACAGTGTAGGCAGAAAAGTTCCTGGCTCACTGAATGCCGTTCCTGGAGAGACACTGCCGTCAATTTGGGAGATATGTCAAGATGTGTGTTGGTTTTGAGGACGGCTCTCTGGAGAGTCTTAGCAAAGAGGTCACACGGATAATCAGAGCAATTCTCAGAGACACTGAGAACAACCATACAATTCACTTTTGGCCCTTTGCTTGTTTTACGTATAACAAGACGTTTATGGATTTTGAGGAGAACTCCTCGAGGGTGTAGGCACAAAAGTTGGTGGCACACTGAATGCCGTTATTGGAGACACTGAGAAACAAGCCCTACAATTCCCTCCTGGCTCTTTCCATGTTGGAGGGAGAGCAAGAAGATTGTTGGCTGGTTTTGCGCCTAGCTCTATGGCGAGAGTAGGCAGAGACATAATTAGGTGACTTGAAGCAGTTCCTATCGAGTCCAAGAACAGTCCCCACCTTTCCCTGCTGGCAGTTTCCATGTGGACATATGTCTTGATATGTGCTTTGCTTTTGAGCACAACTCTCTCGAGAGAATGTTAGCAAAGAGGTAACGGGGAGAGTAGAAAGCAGTACTCAAAGACAGGGAGAACAAGATCTACATTTCCCACCTGGCACTTCCCATGTAGGAGATATAGCAGGATGTATACTGGTTTTGAGGACAACTCAATGGACAATGTAGGGAGAAAAGTTCCTGGCTCCTTGAATGCCGTTTCTGGAGACCCTGCGATCAATGTGGGAGATATGTCAACACGTGTGTTGGTTTTGAGGACGGCTCTCTGGAGAGTCTTAGCAAAGAGGTCACACGGATAATCAGAGCAATTCTCAGAGACATTGAGACCAAGCTCGACAATTCCTCCTGGCACTTTCCCTGTAGGAGATACCACAAGACGTTTCTGTATATTGGGCACTGCGCTCTGCAGGCTGTTAGCAGAGACTTTCCCGGGACAGTGAAACCCGACTTCAGAGACACTGAGAAGAAGCCCCAATGTTCCTTCCAGTCATTTTCAGTGTGGGTGCCTTCTCCACGTGGTTCCTGGTTTCACTGCAGCTCTGAAGAGAATGTTAGCAAAGAGGTAATCGGGACAGTGAAAACAGTACTCAAAGACAGGGAGAGCAAGCTCTACATTATTCTCTTGGCACTTTCCATGGAGTAGATATAGCAGGATATATACCGGTTTTGAGGACAACTCAGTGGACAGTGTAGGCAGAAAAGTTCCTGGCTCACTGAATGCCGTTCCTGGAGAGACACTGCGATCAAATCCTACAATTGCCTAAGAGCACTTTCCATGTGGGAGATATGTCAAGGTGTGCTTTGGTTTGGAGCACAACTCTCTCTCGAGAACGTTAGCAAAGAGGTAACCAGGAGAGTAGAAAGCAGTACTCAAAGACAGGGAGAACAAGCTCTACATTTCCCACCTGGCACTTTCCATGTGGGAGATATAGCAGGATGTATATTGGTTTTGAGGAACTGTCCCCAGACAGTGTAGGCAGAAAAGTTCCTGGCTCACTGAATGCCGTTCCTGGAGAGACACTGCCATCAATGTGGGAGATATGTCAAGATGTGTGTTGGTTTTGAGGACGGCTCTCTGGAGAGTCTTAGCAAAGAGGTCACACGGATAATCAGAGCAATTCTCAGAGACACTGAGAACAACCATACAATTCACTTTTGGCCCTTTGCTTGTTTTACGTATAACAAGACGTTTATGGATTTTGAGGAGAACTCCTCGAGGGTGTAGGCACAAAAGTTGGTGGCACACTGAATGCCGTTATTGGAGACACTGAGAAACAAGCCCTACAATTCCCTCCTGGCTCTTTCCATGTTGGAGGGAGAGCAAGAAGATTGTTGGCTGGTTTTGCGCCTAGCTCTATGGCGAGAGTAGGCAGAGACATAATTAGGTGACTTGAAGCAGTTCCTATCGAGTCCAAGAACAGTCCCCACCTTTCCCTGCTGGCAGTTCCCATGTGGAGATATGTCTTGATATGTGCTTTGCTTTTGAGCACAACTCTCTCGAGAGAATGTTAGCAAAGAGGTAACGGGGAGAGTAGAAAGCAGTACTCAAAGACAGGGAGAACAAGCTCTACATTTCCCACCTGGCACTTCCCATGTAGGAGATATAGCAGGATGTATACTGGTTTTGAGGACAACTCAATGGACAATGTAGGGAGAAAAGTTCCTGGCTCCTTGAATGCCGTTTCTGGAGACCCTGCGATCAATGTGGGAGATATGTCAACACGTGTGTTGGTTTTGAGGACGGCTCTCTGGAGAGTCTTAGCAAAGAGGTCACACGGATAATCAGAGCAATTCTCAGAGACACTGAGACCAAGCTCGAGAATTCCTCCTGGCACTTTCCCTGTAGGAGATACCGCAAGACGTTTCTGTGTATTGGGCACTGCACTCTGCAGGGTGTTAGCAGAGACTTTCCCGGGACAGTGAAACCCGACGTCAGAGACACTGAGAAGAAGCCCCAATGTTCCTTCCAGTCATTTTCAGTGTGGGTGCCTTCTCCACGTGGTTCCTGGTTTCACTGCAGCTCTGAAGAGAATGTTAGCAAAGAGGTAATCGGGACAGTGAAAACAGTACTCAAAGACAGGGAGAGCAAGCTCTCTCTTGGCACTTTGGATGTGGGACATACAGCGAGATGTTTGCTGCTTTTACATTTGGCTGTTGGGAGACGTACAGCACAAAGATATCTAGTTGATTTGAAGCAGTTCTGAGAAAGCCTAAACATAATCCCCACTTTTCCCTCCTGGCATTTTCCATGTGGGAGATATAGCAGGATGTATATTGGTTTTAAGGAACTGTCCCCGGACAGTGTGGGCAGAAAAGTTCCTGGCTCCTTGAATGCCGTTCCTGGAGACCCTGCGATCAATGTGGGAGATATGTCAAGATGTGTGTTGGTTTTGAGGACGGCTCTCTGGAGAGTCTTAGCAAAGAGGTCACAAGGATAATCAGAGCAATTCTCAGAGACACTGAGACCAAGCTCGACAATTCCTCCTGGCACTTTCCCTGTAGGAGATACCGCAAGACGTTTCTGTATATTGGGCACTGCGCTCTGCAGGGTGTTAGCAGAGACTTTCCCGGTACACTAAAACCCGACTTCAGAGACACTGAGAAGAAGCTCCACAATTCCTCCTGGCACTTTCCCTGTAGGAGATACCGCAAGACGTTTCTGTGTATTGGGCACTGCGCTCTGCAGGCTGTTAGCAGAGACTTTCCCGGGACAGTGAAACCCTATGTCAGAGACACTGAGAAGAAGCCCCAACGTTCCTTCCAGTCATTTTCAGTGTGGGTGCCTTCTCCACGTGGTTCCTGGTTTCACTGCAGCTCTGAAGAGAATGTTAGCAAAGAGGTAATCGGGACAGTGAAAACAGTACTCAAAGACAGGGAGAGCAAGCTCTACATTATTCTCTTGGCACTTTCCATGGAGTAGATATAGCAGGATATATACCGGTTTTGAGGACAACTCAGTGGACAGTGTAGGCAGAAAAGTTCCTGGCTCGCTGAATGCCGTTCCTGGAGAGACACTGCGACCAAATCCTACAATTGCCTAAGAGCACTTTCCATGTGGGAGAGATGTCAAGGTGTGCTTTGGTTTGGAGCACAACTCTCTCGAGAGAACATTAGCAAAGAGGTAACCGGGAGAGTAGAAAGCAGTACTCAAAGACAGGGAGAACAAGCTCTACATTTCCCACCTGGCACTTTCCATGTGGGAGATATAGCAGGATGTATATTGGTTTTAAGGAACTGTCCCCGGACAGTGTGGGCAGAAAAGTTCCTGGCTCCTTGAATGCCGTTCCTGGAGAGACACTGCCATCAATGTGGGAGATATGTCAAGATGTGTGTTGGTTTTGAGGACGGCTCTCTGGAGAGTCTTAGCAAAGAGGTCACACGGATAATCAGAGCAATTCTCAGAGACACTGAGAACAACCATACAATTCACTTTTGGCCCTTTGCTTGTTTTACGTATAACAAGACGTTTATGGGTTTTGAGGAGAACTCCTCGAGGGTGTAGGCACAAAAGTTGGGGGCACACTGAATGCCGTTATTGGAGACACTGAGAAACAAGCCCTACAATTCCCTCCTGGCTCTTTCCATGTTGGAGGCAGAGCAAGAAGATTGTTGGCTGGTTTTGCGCCTAGCTCTATGGCGAGAGTAGGCAGAGACATAATTAGGTGACTTGAAGCAGTTCCTATCGAGTCCAAGAACAGTCCCCACCTTTCCCTGCTGGCAGTTTCCATGTGGAGATATGTCTTGATATGTGCTTTGCTTTTGAGCACAACTCTCTCGAGAGAATGTTAGCAAAGAGGTAACGGGGAGAGTAGAAAGCAGTACTCAAAGACAGGGAGAACAAGATCTACATTTCCCACCTGGCACTTCCCATGTAGGAGATATAGCAGGATGTATACTGGTTTTGAGGACAACTCAATGGACAATGTAGGGAGAAAAGTTCCTGGCTCCTTGAATGCCGTTTCTGGAGACCCTGCGATCAATGTGGGAGATATGTCAACACGTGTGTTGGTTTTGAGGACGGCTCTCTGGAGAGTCTTACCAAAGAGGTCACACGGATAATCAGAGCAATTCTCAGAGACACTGAGACCAAGCTCGACAATTCCTCCTGGCACTTTCCCTGTAGGAGATACCTCAAGACGTTTCTGTATATTGCGCACAGCGCTCTGCAGGGTGTTAGCAGAGACTTTCCCGGCACAGTGAAACCCTATGTCAGAGACACTGAGAAGAAGCCCCAACGTTCCTTCCAGTCATTTTCAGTGTGGGTGCCTTCTCCACGTGGTTCCTGGTTTCACTGCAGCTCTGAAGAGAATGTTAGCAAAGAGGTAATCGGGACAGTGAAAACAGTACTCAAAGACAGGGAGAGCAAGCTCTACATTATTCTCTTGGCACTTTCCATGGAGTAGATATAGCAGGATATATACCGGTTTTGAGGACAACTCAGTGGACAGTGTAGGCAGAAAAGTTCCTGGCTCGCTGAATGCCGTTCCTGGAGAGGCACTGCGATCAAATCCTACAATTGCCTAAGAGCACTTTCCATGTGGGAGATATGTCAAGGTGTGCTTTGGTTTGGAGCACAACTCTCTCGAGAGAACGTTAGCAAAGAGGTAACCGGGAGAGTAGAAAGCAGTACTCAAAGACAGGGAGAACAAGCTCTACATTTCCCACCTGGCACTTTCCATGTGGGAGATATAGCAGGATGTATATTGGTTTTGAGGAACTGTCCCCAGACAGTGTAGGCAGAAAAGTTCCTGGCTCACTGAATGCCGTTCCTGGAGAGACACTGCCATCAATGTGGGAGATATGTCAAGATGTGTGTTGGTTTTGAGGACGGCTCTCTGGAGAGTCTTAGCAAAGAGGTCACACGGATAATCAGAGCAATTCTCAGAGACACTGAGAACAACCATACAATTCACTTTTGGCCCTTTGCTTGTTTTACGTATAACAAGACGTTTATGGATTTTGAGGAGAACTCCTCGAGGGTGTAGGCACAAAAGTTGGTGGCACACTGAATGCCGTTATTGGAGACACTGAGAAACAAGCCCTACAATTCCCTCCTGGCTCTTTCCATGTTGGAGGGAGAGCAAGAAGATTGTTGGCTGGTTTTGCGCCTAGCTCTATGGCGAGAGTAGGCAGAGACATAATTAGGTGACTTGAAGCAGTTCCTATCGAGTCCAAGAACAGTCCCCACCTTTCCCTGCTGGCAGTTTCCATGTGGACATATGTCTTGATATGTGCTTTTCTTTTGAGCACAACTCTCTCTCGAGAGAATGTTAGCAAAGAGGTAACGGGGAGAGTAGAAAGCAGTACTCAAAGACAGGGAGAACAAGATCTACATTTCCCACCTGGCACTTCCCATGTAGGAGATATAGCAGGATGTATACTGGTTTTGAGGACAACTCAATGGACAATGTAGGGAGAAAAGTTCCTGGCTCCTTGAATGCCGTTTCTGGAGACCCTGCGATCAATGTGGGAGATATGTCAACACGTGTGTTGGTTTTGAGGACGGCTCTCTGGAGAGTCTTAGCAAAGAGGTCACTAGGATAAAGAGAGCAATTCTCAGAGACACTGAGAACAAGATCGAGAATTCCTCCTGGCACTTTCCCTGTAGGAGATACCGCAAGACGTTTCTGTATATTGGGCACAGCACTCTGCAGGGTGTTAGCAGAGACTTTCCCGGGACAGTGAAACCCGACGTCAGAGACACTGAGAAGAAGCCCCAATGTTCCTTCCAGTCATTTTCAGTGTGGGTGCCTTCTCCACATGGTTCCTGGTTTCACTGCAGCTCTGAAGAGAATGTTAGCAAAGAGGTAACCGGGACAGTGAAAACAGTACTCAAAGACAGGGAGAGCAAGCTCTCTCTTGGCACTTTGGATGTGGGACATACAGCGAGATGTTTGCTACTTTTGTGTTTCGCTGTTGGGAGATTTACAGCACAAAGATATCTAGTTGATTTGAAGCAGTTCTGAGAAAGTCTAAACATAATCCCCACTTTTCCCTCCTGGCATTTTCCATGTGGGAGATATAGCAGGATGTATATTGGTTTTAAGGAACTGTCCCCGGACAATGTAGGCAGAAAAGTTCCTGGCTCCTTGAATGCCGTTCCTGGAGACCCTGCGATCAATGTGGGAGATATGTCAAGATGTGTGTTGGTTTTGAGGACGGCTCTCTGGAGAGTCTTAGCAAAGAGGTCACAAGGATAATCAGAGCAATTCTCAGAGACACTGAGACCAAGCTCGACAATTCCTCCTGGCACTTTCCCTGTAGGAGATACCGCAAGACGTTTCTGTCTATTGGGCACTGCGCTCTGCAGGGTGTTAGCAGAGACTTTCCCGGGTCAGTGAAACCCTATGTCAGAGACACTGAGAAGAAGCCCCAACGTTCCTTCCAGTCATTTTCAGTGTGGGTGCCTTCTCCACGTGGTTCCTGGTTTCACTGCAGCTCTGAAGAGAATGTTAGCAAAGAGGTAATCGGGACAGTGAAAACAGTACTCAAAGACAGGGAGAGCAAGCTCTACATTATTCTCTTGGCACTTTCCATGGAGTAGATATAGCAGGATATATACCGGTTTTGAGGACAACTCAGTGGACAGTGTAGGCAGAAAAGTTCCTGGCTCGCTGAATGCCGTTCCTGGAGAGACACTGCGATCAAATCCTACAATTGCCTAAGAGCACTTTCCATGTGGGAGATATGTCAAGGTGTGCTTTGGTTTGGAGCACAACTCTCTCGAGAGAACGTTAGCAAAGAGGTAACCGGGAGAGTAGAAAGCAGTACTCAAAGACAGGGAGAACAAGCTCTACATTTCCCACCTGGCACTTTCCATGTGGGAGATATAGCAGGATGTATATTGGTTTTGAGGAACTGTCCCCAGACAGTGTAGGCAGAAAAGTTCCTGGCTCACTGAATGCCGTTCCTGGAGAGACACTGCCATCAATGTGGGAGATATGTCAAGATGTGTGTTGGTTTTGAGGACGGCTCTCTGGAGAGTCTTAGCAAAGAGGTCACACGGATAATCAGAGCAATTCTCAGAGACACTGAGAACAAACATACAATTCACTTTTGGCCCTTTGCTTGTTTTACGTATAACAAGACGATTATGGATTTTGAGGAGAACTCCTCGAGGGTGTAGGCACAAAAGTTGGTGGCACACTGAATGCCGTTATTGGAGACACTGAGAAACAAGCCCTACAATTCCCTCCTGGCTCTTTCCATGTTGGAGGGAGAGCAAGAAGATTGTTGGCTGGTTTTGCGCCTAGCTCTATGGCGAGAGTAGGCAGAGACATAATTAGGTGACTTGAAGCAGTTCCTATCGAGTCCAAGAACAGTCCCCACCTTTCCCTGCTGGCAGTTTCCATGTGGACATATGTCTTGATATGTGCTTTGCTTTTGAGCACAACTCTCTCTCGAGAGAATGTTAGCAAAGAGGTAACGGGGAGAGTAGAAAGCAGTACTCAAAGACAGGGAGAACAAGCTCTACATTTCCCACCTGGCACTTCCCATGTAGGAGATATAGCAGGATGTATTCTGGTTTTGAGGACAACTCAATGGACAATGTAGGGAGAAAAGTTCCTGGCTCCTTGAATGCCGTTTCTGGAGACCCTGCGATCAATGTGGGAGATATGTCAACACGTGTGTTGGTTTTGAGGACGGCTCTCTGGAGAGTCTTAGCAAAGAGGTCACTAGGATAAACAGAGCAATTCTCAGAGACACTGAGAACAAGATCGAGAATTCCTCCTGGCACTTTCCCTGCAGGAGATACCGCAAGACGTTTCTGTATATTGGGCACAGCACTCTGCAGGCTGTTAGCAGAGACTTTCCCGGGAAAGTGAAACCCGACGTCAGAGACACTGAGAAGAAGCCCCAATGTTCCTTCCAGTCATTTTCAGTGTGGGTGCCTTCTCCACATGGTTCCTGGTTTCACTGCAGCTCTGAAGAGAATGTTAGCAAAGAGGTAATCGGGACAGTGAAAACAGTACTCAAAGACAGGGAGAGCAAGCTCTCTCTTGGCACTTTGGATGTGGGACATACAGCGAGATGTTTGCTGCTTTTGTGTTTAGCTGTTGGGAGATGTACAGCACAAAGATATCTAGTTGATTTGAAGCAGTTCTGAGAAAGTCTAAACATAATCCCCACTTTTCCCTCCTGGCATTTTCCATGTGGGAGATATAGCAGGATGTATATTGGTTTTAAGGAACTGTCCCCGGACAATGTAGGCAGAAAAGTTCCTGGCTCCTTGAATGCCGTTCCTGGAGACCCTGCGATCAATGTGGGAGATATGTCAAGATGTGTGTTGCTTTTGAGGACGGCTCTCTGGAGAGTCTTAGCAAAGAGGTCACAAGGATAATCAGAGCAATTCTCAGAGACACTGAGACCAAGCTCGACAATTCCTCCTGGCACTTTCCCTGTAGGAGATACCGCAAGACGTTTCTGTGTATTGGGCACTGCGCTCTGCAGGCTGTTAGCAGAGACTTTCCCGGGACAGTGAAACCCTATGTCAGAGACACTGAGAAGAAGCCCCAACGTTCCTTCCAGTCATTTTCAGTGTGGGTGCCTTCTCCACATGGTTCCTGGTTTCACTGCAGCTCTGAAGAGAATGTTAGCAAAGAGGTAAGCGGGACAGTGAAAACAGTACTCAGAGACAGGGAGAGCAAGCTCTACATTATTCTCTTGGCACTTTCCATGGAGTAGATATAGCAGGATATATACCGGTTTTGAGGACAACTCAGTGGACAGTGTAGGCAGAAAAGTTCCTGGCTCGCTGAATGCCGTTCCTGGAGAGACACTGCGATCAAATCCTACAATTGCCTAAGAGCACTTTCCATGTGGGAGAGATGTCAAGGTGTGCTTTGGTTTGGAGCACAACTCTCTCGAGAGAACGTTAGCAAAGAGGTAACCGGGAGAGTAGAAAGCAGTACTCAAAGACAGGGAGAACAAGCTCTACATTTCCCACCTGGCACTTTCCATGTGGGAGATATAGCAGGATGTATATTGGTTTTGAGGAACTGTCCCCAGACAGTGTAGGCAGAAAAGTTCCTGGCTCACTGAATGCCGTTCCTGGAGAGACACTGCCATCAATGTGGGAGATATGTCAAGATGTGTGTTGGTTTTGAGGACGGCTCTCTGGAGAGTCTTAGCAAAGAGGTCACACGGATAATCAGAGCAATTCTCAGAGACACTGAGAACAACCATACAATTCACTTTTGGCCCTTTGCTTGTTTTACGTATAACAAGACGTTTATGGATTTTGAGGAGAACTCCTCGAGGGTGTAGGCACAAAAGTTGGGGGCACACTGAATGCCGTTATTGGAGACACTGAAAAACAAGCCCTACAATTCCCTCCTGGCTCTTTCCATGTTGGAGGCAGAGCAAGAAGATTGTTGGCTGGTTTTGCGCCTAGCTCTATGGCGAGAGTAGGCAGAGACATAATTAGGTGACTTGAAGCAGTTCCTATCGAGTCCAAGAACAGTCCCCACCTTTCCCTGCTGGCAGTTTCCATGTGGACATATGTCTTGATATGTGCTTTGCTTTTGAGCACAACTCTCTCTCGAGAGAATGTTAGCAAAGAGGTAACGGGGAGAGTAGAAAGCAGTACTCAAAGACAGGGAGAACAAGCTCTACATTTCCCACCTGGCACTTCCCATGTAGGAGATATAGCAGGATGTATACTGGTTTTGAGGACAACTCAATGGACAATGTAGGGAGAAAAGTTCCTGGCTCCTTGAATGCCGTTTCTGGAGACCCTGCGATCAATGTGGGAGATATGGCAACACGTGTGTTGGTTTTGAGGACGGCTCTCTGGAGAGTCTTAGCAAAGAGGTCACACGGATAATCAGAGCAATTCTCAGAGACACTGAGAACAAGATCGAGAATTCCTCCTGGCACTTTCCCTGTAGGAGATACCGCAAGACGTTTCTGTCTATTGGGCACAGCACTCTGCAGGGTGTTAGCAGAGACTTTCCCGGGACAGTGAAACCCTATGTCAGAGACACTGAGAAGAAGCCCCAACGTTCCTTCCAGTCATTTTCAGTGTGGGTGCCTTCTCCACGTGGTTCCTGGTTTCACTGCAGCTCTGAAGAGAATGTTAGCAAAGAGGTAATCGGGACAGTGAAAACAGTACTCAGAGACAGGGAGAGCAAGCTCTACATTATTCTCTTGGCACTTTCCATGTAGTAGATATAGCAGGATATATACCGGTTTTGAGGACAACTCAGTGGACAGTGTAGGCAGAAAAGTTCTTGGCTCACTGAATGCCGTTCCTGGAGAGACACTGCGATCAAATCCTACAATTGCCTAAGAGCACTTTCCATGTGGGAGATATGTCAAGGTGTGCTTTGGTTTGGAGCACAACTCTCTCGAGAGAACGTTAGCAAAGAGGTAACCGGGAGAGTAGAAAGCAGTACTCAAAGACAGGGAGAACAAGCTCTACATTTCCCACCTGGCACTTTCCATGTGGGAGATATAGCAGGATGTATATTGGTTTTGAGGAACTGTCCCCAGACAGTGTAGGCAGAAAAGTTCCTGGCTCACTGAATGCCATTCCTGGAGAGACACTGCCATCAATGTGGGAGATATGTCAAGATGTGTGTTGGTTTTGAGGACGGCTCTCTGGAGAGTCTTAGCAAAGAGGTCACACGGATAATCAGAGCAATTCTCAGAGACACTGAGAACAACCATACAATTCACTTTTGGCCCTTTGCTTGTTTTACGTATAACAAGAGGTTTATGGATTTTGAGGAGAACTCCTCGAGGGTGTAGGCACAAAAGTTGGTGGCACACTGAATGCCGTTATTGGAGACACTGAGAAACAAGCCCTACAATTGCCTCCTGGCTCTTTCCATGTTGGAGGGAGAGCAAGAAGATTGTTGGCTGGTTTTGCGCCTAGCTCTATGGCGAGAGTAGGCAGAGACATAATTAGGTGACTTGAAGCAGTTCCTATCGAGTCCAAGAACAGTCCCCACCTTTCCCTGCTGGCAGTTTCCATGTGGAGATATGTCTTGATATGTGCTTTGCTTTTGAGCACAACTCTCTCGAGAGAATGTTAGCAAAGAGGTAACGGGGAGAGTAGAAAGCAGTACTCAAAGACAGGGAGAACAAGCTCTACATTTCCCACCTGGCACTTCCCATGTAGGAGATATAGCAGGATGTATACTGGTTTTGAGGACAACTCAATGGACAATGTAGGGAGAAAAGTTCCTGGCTCCTTGAATGCCGTTTCTGGAGACCCTGCGATCAATGTGGGAGATATGTCAACACGTGTGTTGGTTTTGAGGACGGCTCTCTGGAGAGTCTTAGCAAAGAGGTCACACTGATAATCAGAGCAATTCTCAGAGACACGGAGAACAAGATCGAGAATTCCTCCTGGCACTTTCCCTGTAGGAGATACCGCAAGACGTTTCTGTCTATTGGGCACAGCACTCTGCAGGGTGTTAGCAGAGACTTTCCCGGGACAGTGAAACCCTATGTCAGAGACACTGAGAAGAAGCCCCAACGTTCCTTCCAGTCATTTTCAGTGTGGGTGCCTTCTCCACGTGGTTCCTGGTTTCACTGCAGCTCTGAAGAGAATGTTAGCAAAGAGGTAATCGGGACAGTGAAAACAGTACTCAAAGACAGGGAGAGCAAGCTCTCTCTTGGCACTTTGGATGTGGGACATACAGCGAGATGTTTGCAGCTTTTACATTTGGCTGTTGGGAGATCTACAGCACAAAGGTATCTAGTTGATTTGAAGCAGTTCTTAGAAAGTCTAAACATAATCCCCACTTTTCCCTCCTGGCACTTTCCGTGTGGGAGATATAGCAGGATGTATATTGGTTTTAAGGAACTGTCCCCGGACAGTGTGGGCAGAAAAGTTCCTGGCTCCTTGAATGCCGTTCCTAGAGACACTGCGATCAATGAGGGAGATATGTCAAGATGTGTGTTGGTTTTGAGGACGTCTCTCTGGAGAGTCTTAGCAAAGAGGTCACACGGATAATCAGAGCAATTCTCAGAGACACTGAGACCAAGCTCGACAATTCGCTCCTGGCACTTTCCCTGTAGGAGATACCGCAAGACGTTTCTGTCTATTGGGCACTGCGCTCTGCAGGGTGTTAGCAGAGACTTTCCCGGGACACTAAAACCCGACTTCAGAGACACTGAGAAGAAGCCCCAATGTTCCTTCCAGTCATTTTCAGTGTGGGTGCCTTCTCCACATGGTTTCTGGTTTCACTGCAGCTCTGAAGAGAATGTTAGCAAAGAGGTAATCGGGACAGTGAAAACAGTACTCAGAGACAGGGAGAGCAAGCTCTACATTATTCTCTTGGCACTTTCCATGGAGTAGATAGAGCGGGATATATACCGGTTTTGAGGACAACTCAGTGGACAGTGTAGGCAGAAAAGTTCCTGGCTCACCGAATGCCGTTCCTGGAGAGACACTGCGATCAAATCCTACAATTGCCTAAGAGCACTTTCCATGTGGGAGATATGTCAAGGTGTGCTTTGGTTTGGAGCACAACTCTCTCGAGAGAACGTTAGCAAAGAGGTAACCGGGAGAGTAGAAAGCAGTACTCAAAGACAGGGAGAACAAGCTCTACATTTCCCACCTGGCACTTTCCATGTGGGAGATATAGCAGGATGTATATTGGTTTTGAGGAACTGTCCCCAGACAGTGTAGGCAGAAAAGTTCCTGGCTCACTGAATGCCGTTCCTGGAGAGACACTGCCATCAATGTGGGAGATATGTCAAGATGTGTGTTGGTTTTGAGGACGGCTCTCTGGAGAGTCTTAGCAAAGAGGTCACACGGATAATCAGAGCAATTCTCAGAGACACTGAGAACAACCATACAATTCACTTTTGGCCCTTTGCTTGTTTTACGTATAACAAGATGTTTATGGATTTTGAGGAGAACTCCTCGAGGGTGTAGGCACAAAAGTTGGTGGCACACTGAATGCCGTTATTGGAGACACTGAGAAACAAGCCCTACAATTCCCTCCTGGCTCTTTCCATGTTGGAGGCAGAGCAAGAAGATTGTTGGCTGGTTTTGCGCCTAGCTCTATGGCGAGAGTAGGCAGAGACATAATTAGGTGACTTGAAGCAGTTCCTATCGAGTCCAAGAACAGTCCCCACCTTTCCCTGCTGGCAGTTTCCATGTGGAGATATGTCTTGATATGTGCTTTGCTTTTGAGCACAACTCTCTCGAGAGAATGTTAGCAAAGAGGTAACGGGGAGAGTAGAAAGCAGTACTCAAAGACAGGGAGAACAAGCTCTACGTTTCCCACCTGGCACTTCCCATGTAGGAGATATAGCAGGATGTATACTGGTTTTGAGGACAACTCAATGGACAATGTAGGGAGAAAAGTTCCTGGCTCCTTGAATGCCGTTTCTGGAGACCCTGCGATCAATGTGGGAGATATGTCAACACGTGTGTTGGTTTTGAGGACGGCTCTCTGGAGAGTCTTAGCAAAGAGGTCACACGGATAATCAGAGCAATTCTCAGAGACACTGAGACCAAGCTCCACAATTCCTCCTGGCACTTTCCCTGTAGGAGATACCGCAAGACGTTTCTGTATATTGGGCACAGCGCTCTGCAGGCTGTTAGCAGAGACTTTCCCGGCACAGTGAAACCCTATGTCAGAGACACTGAGAAGAAGCCCCAACGTTCCTTCCAGTCATTTTCAGTGTGGGTGCCTTCTCCACGTGGTTCCTGGTTTCACTGCAGCTCTGAAGAGAATGTTAGCAAAGAGGTAATCGGGACAGTGAAAACAGTACTCAGAGACAGGGAGAGCAAGCTCTACATTATTCTCTTGGCACTTTCCATGTAGTAGATATAGCAGGATATATACCGGTTTTGAGGACAACTCAGTGGACAGTGTAGGCAGAAAAGTTCTTGGCTCACTGAATGCCGTTCCTGGAGAGACACTGCGATCAAATCCTAAAATTGCCTAAGAGCACTTTCCATGTGGGAGATATGTCAAGGTGTGCTTTGGTTTGGAGCACAACTCTCTCGAGAGAACGTTAGCAAAGAGGTAACCGGGAGAGTAGAAAGCAGTACTCAAAGACAGGGAGAACAAGCTCTACATTTCCCACCTGGCACTTTCCATGTGGGAGATATAGCAGGATGTATATTGGTTTTGAGGAACTGTCCCCAGACAGTGTAGGCAGAAAAGTTCCTGGCTCACTGAATGCCGTTCCTGGAGAGACACTGCCATCAATGTGGGAGATATGTCAAGATGTGTGTTGGTTTTGAGGACGGCTCTCTGGAGAGTCTTAGCAAAGAGGTCACACGGATAATCAGAGCAATTCTCAGAGACACTGAGAACAACCATACAATTCACTTTTGGCCCTTTGCTTGTTTTACGTATAACAAGACGTCTATGGATTTTGAGGAGAACTCCTCGAGGGTGTAGGCACAAAAGTTGGTGGCACACTGAATGCCGTTATTGGAGACACTGAGAAACAAGCCCTACAATTCCCTCCTGGCTCTTTCCATGTTGGAGGGAGAGCAAGAAGATTGTTGGCTGGTTTTGCGCCTAGCTCTATGGCGAGAGTAGGCAGAGACATAATTAGGTGACTTGAAGCAGTTCCTATCGAGTCCAAGAACAGTCCCCACCTTTCCCTGCTGGCAGTTTCCATGTGGACATATGTCTTGATATGTGCTTTGCTTTTGAGCACAACTCTCTCGAGAGAATGTTAGCAAAGAGGTAACGGGGAGAGTAGAAAGCAGTACTCAAAGACAGGGAGAACAAGCTCTACATTTCCCACCTGGCACTTCCCATGTAGGAGATATAGCAGGATGTATACTGGTTTTGAGGACAACTCAATGGACAATGTAGGGAGAAAAGTTCCTGGCTCCTTGAATGCCGTTTCTGGAGACCCTGCGATCAATGTGGGAGATATGTCAACACGTGTGTTGGTTTTGAGGACGGCTCTCTGGAGAGTCTTAGCAAAGAGGTCACACGGATAATCAGAGCAATTCTCAGAGACACTGAGACCAAGCTCGACAATTCCTCCTGGCACTTTCCCTGTAGGAGATACCGCAAGACGTTTCTGTATATTGGGCACTGCGCTCTGCAGGCTGTTAGCAGAGACTTTCCCGGGACAGTGAAACTCTATGTCAGAGACACTGAGAAGAAGCCCCAACGTTCCTTCCAGTCATTTTCAGTGTGGGTGCCTTCTCCACGTGGTTCCTGGTTTCACTGCAGCTCTGAAGAGAATGTTAGCAAAGAGGTAAGCGGGACAGTGAAAACAGTACTCAGAGACAGGGAGAGCAAGGTCTCTCTTGGCACTTTGGATGTGGGACATACAGCGAGATGTTTGCTGCTTTTACATTTGGCTGTTGGGAGACCTACAGCACAAAGATATCTAGTTGATTTGAAGCAGTTCTGAGAAAGTCTAAACATAATCCCCACTTTCCCCTCCTGGCACTTTCCATGTGGGAGATATAGCAGGATGTATATTGGTTTTAAGGAACTGTCCCCGGACAGTGTGGGCAGAAAAGTTCCTGGCTCCTTGAATGCCGTTCCTGGAGACACTGCGATCAATGTGGGAGATATGTCAAGATGTGTGTTGCTTTTGAGGACGGCTCCCTGGAGAGTCTTAGCAAAGAGGTCACACGGATAATCAGAGCAATTCTCAGAGACACTGAGACCAAGCTCGACAATTCCTCCTGGCACTTTCCCTGTAGGAGATACCGCAAGACGTTTCTGTATATTGGGCACTGCGCTCTGCAGGGTGTTAGCAGAGACTTTCCCGGCACAGTGAAACCCGACATCAGAGACACTGAGAAGAAGCCCCAACGTTCCTTCCAGTCATTTTCAGTGTGGGTGCCTTCTCCACGTGGTTCCTGGTTTCACTGCAGCTCTGAAGAGAATGTTAGCAAAGAGGTAATCGGGACAGTGAAAACAGCACTCAAAGACAGGGAGAGCAAGCTCTACATTATTCTCTTGGCACTTTCCATGTAGTAGATATAGCGGGATATATACCGGTTTTGAGGACAACTCAGTGGACAGTGTAGGCAGAAAAGTTCCTGGCTCACTGAATGCCGTTCCTGGAGAGACACTGCGATCAAATCCTACAATTGCCTAAGAGCACTTTCCATGTGGGAGATATGTCAAGGTGTGCTTTGGTTTGGAGCACAACTCTCTCGAGAGAACGTTAGCAAAGAGGTAACCGGGAGAGTAGAAAGCAGTACTCAAAGACAGGGAGAACAAGCTCTACATTTCCCACCTGGCACTTTCCATGTGGGAGATATAGCAGGATGTATATTGGTTTTGAGGAACTGTCCCCAGACAGTGTAGGCAGAAAAGTTCCTGGCTCACTGAATGCCGTTCCTGGAGAGACACTGCCATCAATGTGGGAGATATGTCAAGATGTGTGTTGGTTTTGAGGACGGCTCTCTGGAGAGTCTTAGCAAAGAGGTCACACGGATAATCAGAGCAATTCTCAGAGACACTGAGAACAACCATACAATTCACTTTTGGCCCTTTGCTTGTTTTACGTATAACAAGACGTTTATGGATTTTGAGGAGAACTCCTCGAGGGTGTAGGCACAAAAGTTGGTGGCACACTGAATGCCGTTATTGGAGACACTGAGAAACAAGCCCTACAATTCCCTCCTGGCTCTTTCCATGTTGGAGGGAGAGCAAGAAGATTGTTGGCTGGTTTTGCGCCTAGCTCTATGGCGAGAGTAGGCAGAGACATAATTAGGTGACTTGAAGCAGTTCCTATCGAGTCCAAGAACAGTCCCCACCTTTCCCTGCTGGCAGTTTCCATGTGGACATATGTCTTGATATGTGCTTTGCTTTTGAGCACAACTCTCTCGAGAGAATGTTAGCAAAGAGGTAACGGGGAGAGTAGAAAGCAGTACTCAAAGACAGGGAGAACAAGCTCTACATTTCCCACCTGGCACTTCCCATGTAGGAGATATAGCAGGATGTATACTGGTTTTGAGGACAACTCAATGGACAATGTAGGGAGAAAAGTTCCTGGCTCCTTGAATGCCGTTTCTGGAGACCCTGCGATCAATGTGGGAGATATGTCAACACGTGTGTTGGTTTTGAGGACGGCTCTCTGGAGAGTCTTAGCAAAGAGGTCACACGGATAATCAGAGCAATTCTCAGAGACACTGAGAACAAGATCGACAATTCGCTCTTGGCACTTTCCCTGTAGGAGATACCGCAAGACGTTTCTGTATATTGGGCACAGCACTCTGCAGGCTGTTAGCAGAGACTTTCCCGGGACAGTGAAACCCTATGTCAGAGACACTGAGAAGAAGCCCCAATGTTCCTTCCAGTCATTTTCAGTGTGGGTGCCTTCTCCACGTGGTTCCTGGTTTCACTGCAGCTCTGAAGAGAATGTTAGCAAAGAGGTAATCGGGACAGTGAAAACAGTACTCAAAGACAGGGAGAGCAAGCTCTCTCTTGGCACTTTGGATGTGGGACATACAGCGAGATGTTTGCTGCTTTTACATTTGGCTGTTGGGAGACCTACAGCACAAAGATATCTAGTTGATTTGAAGCAGTTCTGAGAAAGTCTAAACATAATCCCCACTTTCCCCTCCTGGCACTTTCCATGTGGGAGATATAGCAGGATGTATATTGGTTTTAAGGAACTGTCCCCGGACAGTGTGGGCAGAAAAGTTCCTGGCTCCTTGAATGCCGTTCCTGGAGACACTGCGATCAATGTGGGAGATATGTCAAGATGTGTGTTGCTTTTGAGGACGGCTCTCTGGAGAGTCTTAGCAAAGAGGTCACACGGATAATCAGAGCAATTCTCAGAGACACTGAGAGCAAGCTCCACAATTCCTCCTGGCACTTTCCCTGTAGGAGATACCGCAAGACGTTTCTGTATATTGGGCACTGCGCTCTGCAGGGTGTTAGCAGAGACTTTCCCGGGACAGTGAAACCCTATGTCAGAGACACTGAGAAGAAGCCCCAACGTTCCTTCCAGTCATTTTCAGTGTGGGTGCCTTCTCCACGTGGTTCCTGGTTTCACTGCAGCTCTGAAGAGAATGTTAGCAAAGAGGTAATCGGGACAGTGAAAACAGTACTCAAAGACAGGGAGAACAAGCTCTACATTATTCTCTTGGCACTTTCCATGTAGTAGATATAGCAGGATATATACCGGTTTTGAGGACAACTCAGTGGACAGTGTAGGCAGAAAAGTTCCTGGCTCACTGAATGCCGTTCCTGGAGAGACACTGCGATCAAATCCTACAATTGCCTAAGAGCACTTTCCATGTGGGAGATATGTCAAGGTGTGCTTTGGTTTGGAGCACAACTCTCTCGAGAGAACGTTAGCAAAGAGGTAACCGGGAGAGTAGAAAGCAGTACTCAAAGACAGGGAGAACAAGCTCTACATTTCCCACCTGGCACTTTCCATGTGGGAGATATAGCAGGATGTATATTGGTTTTGAGGAACTGTCCCCAGACAGTGTAGGCAGAAAAGTTCCTGGCTCACTGAATGCCGTTCCTGGAGAGACACTGCCATCAATGTGGGAGATATGTCAAGATGTGTGTTGGTTTTGAGGACGGCTCTCTGGAGAGTCTTAGCAAAGAGGTCACACGGATAATCAGAGCAATTCTCAGAGACACTGAGAACAACCATACAATTCACTTTTGGCCCTTTGCTTGTTTTACGTATAACAAGACGTTTATGGATTTTGAGGAGAACTCCTCGAGGGTGTAGGCACAAAAGTTGGTGGCACACTGAATGCCGTTATTGGAGACACTGAGAAACAAGCCCTACAATTCCCTCCTGGCTCTTTCCATGTTGGAGGCAGAGCAAGAAGATTGTTGGCTGGTTTTGCGCCTAGCTCTATGGCGAGAGTAGGCAGAGACATAATTAGGTGACTTGAAGCAGTTCCTATCGAGTCCAAGAACAGTCCCCACCTTTCCCTGCTGGCAGTTTCCATGTGGACATATGTCTTGATATGTGCTTTGCTTTTGAGCACAACTCTCTCGAGAGAATGTTAGCAAAGAGGTAACGGGGAGAGTAGAAAGCAGTACTCAAAGACAGGGAGAACAAGCTCTACATTTCCCACCTGGCACTTCCCATGTAGGAGATATAGCAGGATGTATACTGGTTTTGAGGACAACTCAATGGACAATGTAGGGAGAAAAGTTCCTGGCTCCTTGAATGCCGTTTCTGGAGACCCTGCGATCAATGTGGGAGATATGTCAACACGTGTGTTGGTTTTGAGGACGGCTCTCTGGAGAGTCTTAGCAAAGAGGTCACACGGATAATCAGAGCAATTCTCAGAGACACTGAGACCAAGATCGACAATTCGCTCTTGGCACTTTCCCTGTAGGAGATACCGCAAGACGTTTCTGTATATTGGGCACAGCACTCTGCAGGCTGTTAGCAGAGACTTTCCCGGGACAGTGAAACCCTATGTCAGAGACACTGAGAAGAAGCCCCAATGTTCCTTCCAGTCATTTTCAGTGTGGGTGCCTTCTCCACGTGGTTCCTGGTTTCACTGCAGCTCTGAAGAGAATGTTAGCAAAGAGGTAATCGGGACAGTGAAAACAGTACTCAAAGACAGGGAGAGCAAGCTCTCTCTTGGCACTTTGGATGTGGGACATACAGCGAGATGTTTGCTGCTTTTGAGTTTGGCTGTTGGGAGATTTACAGCACAAAGATATCTAGTTGATTTGAAGCAGTTCTGAGAAAGTCTAAACATAATCCCCACTTTTCCCTCCTGGCACTTTCCATGTGGGAGATATAGCAGGATGTATATTGGTTTTAAGGAACTGTCCCCGGACAGTGTGGGCAGAAAAGTTCCTGGCTCCTTGAATGCCGTTCCTGGAGAGACACTGCCATCAATGTGGGAGATATGTCAAGATGTGTGTTGGTTTTGAGGACGGCTCTCTGGAGAGTCTTAGCAAAGAGGTCACACGGATAATCAGAGCAATTCTCAGAGACACTGAGAACAACCATACAATTCACTTTTGGCCCTTTGCTTGTTTTACGTATAACAAGATGTTTATGGATTTTGAGGAGAACTCCTCGAGGGTGTAGGCACAAAAGTTGGTGGCACACTGAATGCCGTTATTGGAGACACTGAGAAACAAGCCCTACAATTCCCTCCTGGCTCTTTCCATGTTGGAGGGAGAGCAAGAAGATTGTTGGCTGGTTTTGCGCCTAGCTCTATGGCGAGAGTAGGCAGAGACATAATTAGGTGACTTGAAGCAGTTCCTATCGAGTCCAAGAACAGTCCCCACCTTTCCCTGCTGGCAGTTTCCATGTGGAGATATGTCTTGATATGTGCTTTGCTTTTGAGCACAACTCTCTCGAGAGAATGTTAGCAAAGAGGTAACGGGGAGAGTAGAAAGCAGTACTCAAAGACAGGGAGAACAAGCTCTACATTTCCCACCTGGCACTTCCCATGTAGGAGATATAGCAGGATGTATACTGGTTTTGAGGACAACTCAATGGACAATGTAGGGAGAAAAGTTCCTGGCTCCTTGAATGCCGTTTCTGGAGACCCTGCGATCAATGTGGGAGATATGTCAACACGTGTGTTGGTTTTGAGGACGGCTCTCTGGAGAGTCTTAGCAAAGAGGTCACACGGATAATCAGAGCAATTCTCAGAGACACTGAGACCAAGCTCCACAATTCCTCCTGGCACTTTCCCTGTAGGAGATACCGCAAGACGTTTCTGTATATTGGGCACAGCGCTCTGCAGGCTGTTAGCAGAGACTTTCCCGGCACAGTGAAACCCTATGTCAGAGACACTGAGAAGAAGCCCCAACGTTCCTTCCAGTCATTTTCAGTGTGGGTGCCTTCTCCACGTGGTTCCTGGTTTCACTGCAGCTCTGAAGAGAATGTTAGCAAAGAGGTAATCGGGACAGTGAAAACAGTACTCAGAGACAGGGAGAGCAAGCTCTACATTATTCTCTTGGCACTTTCCATGGAGTAGATATAGCAGGATATATACCGGTTTTGAGGACAACTCAGTGGACAGTGTAGGCAGAAAAGTTCTTGGCTCACTGAATGCCGTTCCTGGAGAGACACTGCGATCAAATCCTAAAATTGCCTAAGAGCACTTTCCATGTGGGAGATATGTCAAGGTGTGCTTTGGTTTGGAGCACAACTCTCTCGAGAGAACGTTAGCAAAGAGGTAACCGGGAGAGTAGAAAGCAGTACTCAAAGACAGGGAGAACAAGCTCTACATTTCCCACCTGGCACTTTCCATGTGGGAGATATAGCAGGATGTATATTGGTTTTGAGGAACTGTCCCCAGACAGTGTAGGCAGAAAAGTTCCTGGCTCACTGAATGCCGTTCCTGGAGAGACACTGCCATCAATGTGGGAGATATGTCAAGATGTGTGTTGGTTTTGAGGACGGCTCTCTGGAGAGTCTTAGCAAAGAGGTCACACGGATAATCAGAGCAATTCTCAGAGACACTGAGAACAACCATACAATTCACTTTTGGCCCTTTGCTTGTTTTACGTATAACAAGACGTCTATGGATTTTGAGGAGAACTCCTCGAGGGTGTAGGCACAAAAGTTGGTGGCACACTGAATGCCGTTATTGGAGACACTGAGAAACAAGCCCTACAATTGCCTCCTGGCTCTTTCCATGTTGGAGGGAGAGCAAGAAGATTGTTGGCTGGTTTTGCGCCTAGCTCTATGGCGAGAGTAGGCAGAGACATAATTAGGTGACTTGAAGCAGTTCCTATCGAGTCCAAGAACAGTCCCCACCTTTCCCTGCTGGCAGTTTCCATGTGGACATATGTCTTGATATGTGCTTTGCTTTTGAGCACAACTCTCTCGAGAGAATGTTAGCAAAGAGGTAACGGGGAGAGTAGAAAGCAGTACTCAAAGACAGGGAGAACAAGCTCTACATTTCCCACCTGGCACTTCCCATGTAGGAGATATAGCAGGATGTATACTGGTTTTGAGGACAACTCAATGGACAATGTAGGGAGAAAAGTTCCTGGCTCCTTGAATGCCGTTTCTGGAGACCCTGCGATCAATGTGGGAGATATGTCAACACGTGTGTTGGTTTTGAGGACGGCTCTCTGGAGAGTCTTAGCAAAGAGGTCACACGGATAATCAGAGCAATTCTCAGAGACACTGAGACCAAGCTCGACAATTCCTCCTGGCACTTTCCCTGTAGGAGATACCGCAAGACGTTTCTGTATATTGGGCACAGCGCTCTGCAGGGTGTTAGCAGAGACTTTCCCGGGACAGTGAAACCCTATGTCAGAGACACTGAGAAGAAGCCCCAATGTTCCTTCCAGTCATTTTCAGTGTGGGTGCCTTCTCCACGTGGTTCCTGGTTTCACTGCAGCTCTGAAGAGAATGTTAGCAAAGAGGTAATCGGGACAGTGAAAACAGTACTCAAAGACAGGGAGAGCAAGCTCTCTCTTGGCACTTTGGATGTGGGACATACAGCGAGATGTTTGCTGCTTTTACATTTGGCTGTTGGGAGATTTACAGCACAAAGATATCTAGTTGATTTGAAGCAGTTCTGAGAAAGTCTAAACATAATCCCCACTTTTCCCTCCTGGCACTTTCCATGTGGGAGATATAGCAGGATGTATATTGGTTTTAAGGAACTGTCCCCGGACAGTGTGGGCAGAAAAGTTCCTGGCTCCTTGAATGCCGTTCCTGGAGACCCTGCGATCAATGTGGGAGATATGTCAAGATGTGTGTTGGTTTTGAGGACGGCTCTCTGGAGAGTCTTAGCAAAGAGGTCACACGGATAATCAGAGCAATTCTCAGAGACACTGAGAACAAGATCGACAATTCCTCCTGGCACTTTCCCTGTAGGAGATACCGCAAGACGTTTCTGTGTATTGGGAACTGCGCTCTGCAGGGTGTTAGCAGAGACTTTCCCGGGACAGTGAAACCCTATGTCAGAGACACTGAGAAGAAGCCCCAACGTTCCTTCCAGTCATTTTCAGTGTGGGTGCCTTCTCCACGTGGTTCCTGGTTTCACTGCAGCTCTGAAGAGAATGTTAGCAAAGAGGTAATCGGGACAGTGAAAACAGTACTCAAAGACAGGGAGAGCAAGATCTACATTATTCTCTTGGCACTTTCCATGGAGTAGATATAGCAGGATATATACCGGTTTTGAGGACAACTCAGTGGACAGTGTAGGCAGAAAAGTTCCTGGCTCGCTGAATGCCGTTCCTGGAGAGACACTGCGATCAAATCCTACAATTGCCTAAGAGCACTTTCCATGTGGGAGATATGTCAAGGTGTGCTTTGGTTTGGAGCACAACTCTCTCGAGAGAACGTTAGCAAAGAGGTAACCGGGAGAGTAGAAAGCAGTACTCAAAGACAGGGAGAACAAGCTCTACATTTCCCACCTGGCACTTTCCCTGTGGGAGATATAGCAGGATGTATATTGGTTTTGAGGAACTGTCCCCAGACAGTGTAGGCAGAAAAGTTCCTGGCTCACTGAATGCCGTTCCTGGAGAGACACTGCCATCAATGTGGGAGATATGTCAAGATGTGTGTTGGTTTTGAGGACGGCTCTCTGGAGAGTCTTAGCAAAGAGGTCACACGGATAATCAGAGCAATTCTCAGAGACACTGAGAACAACCATACAATTCACTTTTGGCCCTTTGCTTGTTTTACGTATAACAAGACGTCTATGGATTTTGAGGAGAACTCCTCGAGGGTGTAGGCACAAAAGTTGGTGGCACACTGAATGCCGTTATTGGAGACACTGAGAAACAAGCCCTACAATTCCCTCCTGGCTCTTTCCATGTTGGAGGTAGAGCAAGAAGATTGTTGGCTGGTTTTGCGCCTAGCTCTATGGCGAGAGTAGGCAGAGACATAATTAGGTGACTTGAAGCAGTTCCTATCGAGTCCAAGAACAGTCCCCACCTTTCCCTGCTGGCAGTTTCCATGTGGACATATGTCTTGATATGTGCTTTGCTTTTGAGCACAACTCTCTCTCGAGAATGTTAGCAAAGAGGTAACGGGGAGAGTAGAAAGCAGTACTCAAAGACAGGGAGAACAAGATCTACATTTCCCACCTGGCACTTCCCATGTAGGAGATATAGCAGGATGTATACTGGTTTTGAGGACAACTCAATGGACAATGTAGGGAGAAAAGTTCCTGGCTCCTTGAATGCCGTTTCTGGAGACCCTGCGATCAATGTGGGAGATATGTCAACACGTGTGTTGGTTTTGAGGACGGCTCTCTGGAGAGTCTTAGCAAAGAGGTCACACGGATAATCAGAGCAATTCTCAGAGACACTGAGACCAAGCTCCACAATTCCTCCTGGCACTTTCCCTGTAGGAGATACCGCAAGACGTTTCTGTATATTGGGCACAGCGCTCTGCAGGCTGTTAGCAGAGACTTTCCCGGCACAGTGAAACCCTATGTCAGAGACACTGAGAAGAAGCCCCAACGTTCCTTCCAGTCATTTTCAGTGTGGGTGCCTTCTCCACGTGGTTCCTGGTTTCACTGCAGCTCTGAAGAGAATGTTAGCAAAGAGGTAATCGGGACAGTGAAAACAGTACTCAGAGACAGGGAGAGCAAGCTCTACATTATTCTCTTGGCACTTTCCATGGAGTAGATATAGCAGGATATATACCGGTTTGGAGGACAACTCAGTGGACAGTGTAGGCAGAAAAGTTCTTGGCTCACTGAATGCCGTTCCTGGAGAGACACTGCGATCAAATCCTAAAATTGCCTAAGAGCACTTTCCATGTGGGAGATATGTCAAGGTGTGCTTTGGTTTGGAGCACAACTCTCTCGAGAGAACGTTAGCAAAGAGGTAACCGGGAGAGTAGAAAGCAGTACTCAAAGACAGGGAGAACAAGCTCTACATTTCCCACCTGGCACTTTCCATGTGGGAGATATAGCAGGATGTATATTGGTTTTGAGGAACTGTCCCCAGACAGTGTAGGCAGAAAAGTTCCTGGCTCACTGAATGCCGTTCCTGGAGAGACACTGCCATCAATGTGGGAGATATGTCAAGATGTGTGTTGGTTTTGAGGACGGCTCTCTGGAGAGTCTTAGCAAAGAGGTCACACGGATAATCAGAGCAATTCTCAGAGACACTGAGAACAACCATACAATTCACTTTTGGCCCTTTGCTTGTTTTACGTATAACAAGACGTCTATGGATTTTGAGGAGAACTCCTCGAGGGTGTAGGCACAAAAGTTGGTGGCACACTGAATGCCGTTATTGGAGACACTGAGAAACAAGCCCTACAATTGCCTCCTGGCTCTTTCCATGTTGGAGGGAGAGCAAGAAGATTGTTGGCTGGTTTTGCGCCTAGCTCTATGGCGAGAGTAGGCAGAGACATAATTAGGTGACTTGAAGCAGTTCCTATCGAGTCCAAGAACAGTCCCCACCTTTCCCTGCTGGCAGTTTCCATGTGGACATATGTCTTGATATGTGCTTTGCTTTTGAGCACAACTCTCTCGAGAGAATGTTAGCAAAGAGGTAACGGGGAGAGTAGAAAGCAGTACTCAAAGACAGGGAGAACAAGCTCTACATTTCCCACCTGGCACTTCCCATGTAGGAGATATAGCAGGATGTATACTGGTTTTGAGGACAACTCAATGGACAATGTAGGGAGAAAAGTTCCTGGCTCCTTGAATGCCGTTTCTGGAGACCCTGCGATCAATGTGGGAGATATGTCAACACGTGTGTTGGTTTTGAGGACGGCTCTCTGGAGAGTCTTAGCAAAGAGGTCACACGGATAATCAGAGCAATTCTCAGAGACACTGAGACCAAGCTCGACAATTCCTCCTGGCACTTTCCCTGTAGGAGATACCGCAAGACGTTTCTGTATATTGGGCACAGCGCTCTGCAGGGTGTTAGCAGAGACTTTCCCGGGACAGTGAAACCCTATGTCAGAGACACTGAGAAGAAGCCCCAATGTTCCTTCCAGTCATTTTCAGTGTGGGTGCCTTCTCCACGTGGTTCCTGGTTTCACTGCAGCTCTGAAGAGAATGTTAGCAAAGAGGTAATCGGGACAGTGAAAACAGTACTCAAAGACAGGGAGAGCAAGCTCTCTCTTGGCACTTTGGATGTGGGACATACAGCGAGATGTTTGCTGCTTTTACATTTGGCTGTTGGGAGACCTACAGCACAAAGATATCTAGTTGATTTGAAGCAGTTCTGAGAAAGTCTAAACATAATCCCCACTTTCCCCTCCTGGCACTTTCCATGTGGGAGATATAGCAGGATGTATATTGGTTTTAAGGAACTGTCCCCGGACAGTGTGGGCAGAAAAGTTCCTGGCTCCTTGAATGCCGTTCCTGGAGACACTGCGATCAATGTGGGAGATATGTCAAGATGTGTGTTGCTTTTGAGGACGGCTCCCTGGAGAGTCTTAGCAAAGAGGTCACACGGATAATCAGAGCAATTCTCAGAGACACTGAGACCAAGCTCGACAATTCCTCCTGGCACTTTCCCTGTAGGAGATACCGCAAGACGTTTCTGTATATTGGGCACTGCGCTCTGCAGGGTGTTAGCAGAGACTTTCCCGGCACAGTGAAACCCGACATCAGAGACACTGAGAAGAAGCCCCAACGTTCCTTCCAGTCATTTTCAGTGTGGGTGCCTTCTCCACGTGGTTCCTGGTTTCACTGCAGCTCTGAAGAGAATGTTAGCAAAGAGGTAATCGGGACAGTGAAAACAGCACTCAAAGACAGGGAGAGCAAGCTCTACATTATTCTCTTGGCACTTTCCATGTAGTAGATATAGCGGGATATATACCGGTTTTGAGGACAACTCAGTGGACAGTGTAGGCAGAAAAGTTCCTGGCTCACTGAATGCCGTTCCTGGAGAGACACTGCGATCAAATCCTACAATTGCCTAAGAGCACTTTCCATGTGGGAGATATGTCAAGGTGTGCTTTGGTTTGGAGCACAACTCTCTCGAGAGAACGTTAGCAAAGAGGTAACCGGGAGAGTAGAAAGCAGTACTCAAAGACAGGGAGAACAAGCTCTACATTTCCCACCTGGCACTTTCCATGTGGGAGATATAGCAGGATGTATATTGGTTTTGAGGAACTGTCCCCAGACAGTGTAGGCAGAAAAGTTCCTGGCTCACTGAATGCCGTTCCTGGAGAGACACTGCCATCAATGTGGGAGATATGTCAAGATGTGTGTTGGTTTTGAGGATGGCTCTCTGGAGAGTCTTAGCAAAGAGGTCACACGGATAATCAGAGCAATTCTCAGAGACACTGAGAACAACCATACAATTCACTTTTGGCCCTTTGCTTGTTTTACGTATAACAAGACGTTTATGGATTTTGAGGAGAACTCCTCGAGGGTGTAGGCACAAAAGTTGGGGGCACACTGAATGCCGTTATTGGAGACACTGAAAAACAAGCCCTACAATTCCCTCCTGGCTCTTTCCATGTTGGAGGCAGAGCAAGAAGATTGTTGGCTGGTTTTGCGCCTAGCTCTATGGCGAGAGTAGGCAGAGACATAATTAGGTGACTTGAAGCAGTTCCTATCGAGTCCAAGAACAGTCCCCACCTTTCCCTGCTGGCAGTTTCCATGTGGACATATGTCTTGATATGTGCTTTGCTTTTGAGCACAACTCTCTCGAGAGAATGTTAGCAAAGAGGTAACGGGGAGAGTAGAAAGCAGTACTCAAAGACAGGGAGAACAAGCTCTACATTTCCCACCTGGCACTTCCCATGTAGGAGATATAGCAGGATGTATACTGGTTTTGAGGACAACTCAATGGACAATGTAGGGAGAAAAGTTCCTGGCTCCTTGAATGCCGTTTCTGGAGACCCTGCGATCAATGTGGGAGATATGTCAACACGTGTGTTGGTTTTGAGGACGGCTCTCTGGAGAGTCTTAGCAAAGAGGTCACACGGATAATCAGAGCAATTCTCAGAGACACTGAGACCAAGATCGACAATTCGCTCTTGGCACTTTCCCTGTAGGAGATACCGCAAGACGTTTCTGTATATTGGGCACAGCACTCTGCAGGCTGTTAGCAGAGACTTTCCCGGGACAGTGAAACCCTATGTCAGAGACACTGAGAAGAAGCCCCAATGTTCCTTCCAGTCATTTTCAGTGTGGGTGCCTTCTCCACGTGGTTCCTGGTTTCACTGCAGCTCTGAAGAGAATGTTAGCAAAGAGGTAATCGGGACAGTGAAAACAGTACTCAAAGACAGGGAGAGCAAGCTCTCTCTTGGCACTTTGGATGTGGGACATACAGCGAGATGTTTGCTGCTTTTGAGTTTGGCTGTTGGGAGATTTACAGCACAAAGATATCTAGTTGATTTGAAGCAGTTCTGAGAAAGTCTAAACATAATCCCCACTTTTCCCTCCTGGCACTTTCCATGTGGGAGATATAGCAGGATGTATATTGGTTTTGAGGAACTGTCCCCGGACAGTGTGGGCAGAAAAGTTCCTGGCTCCTTGAATGCCGTTCCTGGAGAGACACTGCCATCAATGTGGGAGATATGTCAAGATGTGTGTTGGTTTTGAGGACGGCTCTCTGGAGAGTCTTAGCAAAGAGGTCACACGGATAATCAGAGCAATTCTCAGAGACACTGAGAACAACCATACAATTCACTTTTGGCCCTTTGCTTGTTTTACGTATAACAAGACGTTTATGGATTTTGAGGAGAACTCCTCGAGGGTGTAGGCACAAAAGTTGGTGGCACACTGAATGCCGTTATTGGAGACACTGAGAAACAAGCCCTACAATTGCCTCCTGGCTCTTTCCATGTTGGAGGGAGAGCAAGAAGATTGTTGGCTGGTTTTGCGCCTAGCTCTATGGCGAGAGTAGGCAGAGACATAATTAGGTGACTTGAAGCAGTTCCTATCGAGTCCAAGAACAGTCCCCACCTTTCCCTGCTGGCAGTTTCCATGTGGACATATGTCTTGATATGTGCTTTGCTTTTGAGCACAACTCTCTCGAGAGAATGTTAGCAAAGAGGTAACGGGGAGAGTAGAAAGCAGTACTCAAAGACAGGGAGAACAAGCTCTACATTTCCCACCTGGCACTTCCCATGTAGGAGATATAGCAGGATGTATACTGGTTTTGAGGACAACTCAATGGACAATGTAGGGAGAAAAGTTCCTGGCTCCTTGAATGCCGTTTCTGGAGACCCTGCGATCAATGTGGGAGATATGTCAACACGTGTGTTGGTTTTGAGGACGGCTCTCTGGAGAGTCTTAGCAAAGAGGTCACACGGATAATCAGAGCAATTCTCAGAGACACTGAGACCAAGCTCGACAATTCGCTCTTGGCACTTTCCCTGTAGGAGATACCGCAAGACGTTTCTGTATATTGGGCACTGCGCTCTGCAGGGTGTTAGCAGAGACTTTCCCGGGACAGTGAAATCCTACGTCAGAGACACTGAGAAGAAGCCCCAATGTTCCTTCCAGTCATTTTCAGTGTGGGTGCCTTCTCCACGTGGTTCCTGGTTTCACTGCAGCTCTGAAGAGAATGTTAGCAAAGAGGTAAGCGGGACAGTGAAAACAGTACTCAGAGACAGGGAGAGCAAGCTCTACATTATTCTCTTGGCACTTTCCATGGAGTAGATAGAGCGGGATATATACCGGTTTTGAGGACAACTCAGTGGACAGTGTAGGCAGAAAAGTTCCTGGCTCGCTGAATGCCGTTCCTGGAGAGACACTGCGATCAAATCCTACAATTGCCTAAGAGCACTTTCCATGTGGGAGATATGTCAAGGTGTGCTTTGGTTTGGAGCACAACTCTCTCGAGAGAATGTTAGCAAAGAGGTAACCGGGAGAGTAGAAAGCAGTACTCAAAGACAGGGAGAACAAGCTCTACATTTCCCACCTGGCACTTTCCCTGTGGGAGATATAGCAGGATGTATATTGGTTTTGAGGAACTGTCCCCAGACAGTGTAGGCAGAAAAGTTCCTGGCTCACTGAATGCCGTTCCTGGAGAGACACTGCCATCAATGTGGGAGATATGTCAAGATGTGTGTTGGTTTTGAGGACGGCTCTCTGGAGAGTCTTAGCAAAGAGGTCACACGGATAATCAGAGCAATTCTCAGAGACACTGAGAACAACCATACAATTCACTTTTGGCCCTTTGCTTGTTTTACGTATAACAAGATGTTTATGGATTTTGAGGAGAACTCCTCGAGGGTGTAGGCACAAAAGTTGGTGGCACACTGAATGCCGTTATTGGAGACACTGAGAAACAAGCCCTACAATTCCCTCCTGGCTCTTTCCATGTTGGAGGGAGAGCAAGAAGATTGTTGGCTGGTTTTGCGCCTAGCTCTATGGCGAGAGTAGGCAGAGACATAATTAGGTGACTTGAAGCAGTTCCTATCGAGTCCAAGAACAGTCCCCACCTTTCCCTGCTGGCAGTTTCCATGTGGACATATGTCTTGATATGTGCTTTGCTTTTGAGCACAACTCTCTCGAGAGAATGTTAGCAAAGAGGTAACGGGGAGAGTAGAAAGCAGTACTCAAAGACAGGGAGAACAAGATCTACATTTCCCACCTGGCACTTCCCATGTAGGAGATATAGCAGGATGTATACTGGTTTTGAGGACAACTCAATGGACAATGTAGGGAGAAAAGTTCCTGGCTCCTTGAATGCCGTTTCTGGAGACCCTGCGATCAATGTGGGAGATATGTCAACACGTGTGTTGGTTTTGAGGACGGCTCTCTGGAGAGTCTTAGCAAAGAGGTCACACGGATAATCAGAGCAATTCTCAGAGACACTGAGACCAAGCTCGACAATTCCTCCTGGCACTTTCCCTGTAGGAGATACCGCAAGACGTTTCTGTATATTGGGCACAGCGCTCTGCAGGGTGTTAGCAGAGACTTTCCCGGGACAGTGAAACTCTATGTCAGAGACACTGAGAAGAAGCCCCAACGTTCCTTCCAGTCATTTTCAGTGTGGGTGCCTTCTCCACGTGGTTCCTGGTTTCACTGCAGCTCTGAAGAGAATGTTAGCAAAGAGGTAAGCGGGACAGTGAAAACAGTACTCAGAGACAGGGAGAGCAAGGTCTCTCTTGGCACTTTGGATGTGGGACATACAGCGAGATGTTTGCTGCTTTTACATTTGGCTGTTGGGAGACCTACAGCACAAAGATATCTAGTTGATTTGAAGCAGTTCTGAGAAAGTCTAAACATAATCCCCACTTTCCCCTCCTGGCACTTTCCATGTGGGAGATATAGCAGGATGTATATTGGTTTTAAGGAACTGTCCCCGGACAGTGTGGGCAGAAAAGTTCCTGGCTCCTTGAATGCCGTTCCTGGAGACACTGCGATCAATGTGGGAGATATGTCAAGATGTGTGTTGGTTTTGAGGACGGCTCTCTGGAGAGTCTTAGCAAAGAGGTCACACGGATAATCAGAGCAATTCTCAGAGACACTGAGACCAAGCTCGACAATTCCTCCTGGCACTTTCCCTGTAGGAGATACCGCAAGACGTTTCTGTATATTGGGCACTGCGCTCTGCAGGGTGTTAGCAGAGACTTTCCCGGGACAGTGAAACCCGACATCAGAGACACTGAGAAGAAGCCCCAACGTTCCTTCCAGTCATTTTCAGTGTGGGTGCCTTCTCCACGTGGTTCCTGGTTTCACTGCAGCTCTGAAGAGAATGTTAGCAAAGAGGTAATCGGGACAGTGAAAACAGTACTCAAAGACAGGGAGAGCAAGCTCTACATTATTCTCTTGGCACTTTCCATGTAGTAGATATAGCGGGATATATACCGGTTTTGAGGACAACTCAGTGGACAGTGTAGGCAGAAAAGTTCCTGGCTCACTGAATGCCGTTCCTGGAGAGACACTGCGATCAAATCCTACAATTGCCTAAGAGCACTTTCCATGTGGGAGATATGTCAAGGTGTGCTTTGGTTTGGAGCACAACTCTCTCGAGAGAACGTTAGCAAAGAGGTAACCGGGAGAGTAGAAAGCAGTACTCAAAGACAGGGAGAACAAGCTCTACATTTCCCACCTGGCACTTTCCATGTGGGAGATATAGCAGGATGTATATTGGTTTTGAGGAACTGTCCCCAGACAGTGTAGGCAGAAAAGTTCCTGGCTCACTGAATGCCGTTCCTGGAGAGACACTGCCATCAATGTGGGAGATATGTCAAGATGTGTGTTGGTTTTGAGGACGGCTCTCTGGAGAGTCTTAGCAAAGAGGTCACACGGATAATCAGAGCAATTCTCAGAGACACTGAGAACAACCATACAATTCACTTTTGGCCCTTTGCGTGTTTTACGTATAACAAGACGTTTATGGATTTTGAGGAGAACTCCTCGAGGGTGTAGGCACAAAAGTTGGTGGCACACTGAATGCCGTTATTGGAGACACTGAGAAACAAGCCCTACAATTCCCTCCTGGCTCTTTCCATGTTGGAGGGAGAGCAAGAAGATTGTTGGCTGGTTTTGCGCCTAGCTCTATGGCGAGAGTAGGCAGAGACATAATTAGGTGACTTGAAGCAGTTCCTATCGAGTCCAAGAACAGTCCCCACCTTTCCCTGCTGGCAGTTTCCATGTGGAGATATGTCTTGATATGTGCTTTGCTTTTGAGCACAACTCTCTCGAGAGAATGTTAGCAAAGAGGTAACGGGGAGAGTAGAAAGCAGTACTCAAAGACAGGGAGAACAAGATCTACATTTCCCACCTGGCACTTCCCATGTGGGAGATATAGCAGGATGTATACTGGTTTTGAGGACAACTCAATGGACAATGTAGGGAGAAAAGTTCCTGGCTCCTTGAATGCCGTTTCTGGAGACCCTGCGATCAATGTGGGAGATATGTCAACACGTGTGTTGGTTTTGAGGACGGCTCTCTGGAGAGTCTTAGCAAAGAGGTCACACGGATAATCAGAGCAATTCTCAGAGACACTGAGACCAAGATCGACAATTCGCTCTTGGCACTTTCCCTGTAGGAGATACCGCAAGACGTTTCTGTATATTGGGCACAGCACTCTGCAGGCTGTTAGCAGAGACTTTCCCGGGACAGTGAAACCCTATGTCAGAGACACTGAGAAGAAGCCCCAATGTTCCTTCCAGTCATTTTCAGTGTGGGTGCCTTCTCCACGTGGTTCCTGGTTTCACTGCAGCTCTGAAGAGAATGTTAGCAAAGAGGTAATCGGGACAGTGAAAACAGTACTCAAAGACAGGGAGAGCAAGCTCTCTCTTGGCACTTTGGATGTGGGACATACAGCGAGATGTTTGCTGCTTTTGAGTTTGGCTGTTGGGAGATTTACAGCACAAAGATATCTAGTTGATTTGAAGCAGTTCTGAGAAAGTCTAAACATAATCCCCACTTTTCCCTCCTGGCACTTTCCATGTGGGAGATATAGCAGGATGTATATTGGTTTTAAGGAACTGTCCCCGGACAGTGTGGGCAGAAAAGTTCCTGGCTCCTTGAATGCCGTTCCTGGAGACCCTGCGATCAATGTGGGAGATATGTCAAGATGTGTGTTGGTTTTGAGGACGGCTCTCTGGAGAGTCTTAGCAAAGAGGTCACACGGATAATCAGAGCAATTCTCAGAGACACTGAGAACAAGATCGACAATTCCTCCTGGCACTTTCCCTGTAGGAGATACCGCAAGACGTTTCTGTGTATTGGGAACTGCGCTCTGCAGGGTGTTAGCAGAGACTTTCCCGGGACAGTGAAACCCTATGTCAGAGACACTGAGAAGAAGCCCCAACGTTCCTTCCAGTCATTTTCAGTGTGGGTGCCTTCTCCACGTGGTTCCTGGTTTCACTGCAGCTCTGAAGAGAATGTTAGCAAAGAGGTAATCGGGACAGTGAAAACAGTACTCAAAGACAGGGAGAGCAAGCTCTACATTATTCTCTTGGCACTTTCCATGGAGTAGATATAGCGGGATATATACCGGTTTTGAGGACAACTCAGTGGACAGTGTAGGCAGAAAAGTTCCTGGCTCGCTGAATGCCGTTCCTGGAGAGACACTGCGATCAAATCCTACAATTGCCTAAGAGCACTTTCCATGTGGGAGAGATGTCAAAGTGTGCTTTGGTTTGGAGCACAACTCTCTCGAGAGAACGTTAGCAAAGAGGTAACCGGGAGAGTAGAAAGCAGTACTCAAAGACAGGGAGAACAAGCTCTACATTTCCCACCTGGCACTTTCCATGTGGGAGATATAGCAGGATGTATATTGGTTTTGAGGAACTGTCCCCAGACAGTGTAGGCAGAAAAGTTCCTGGCTCACTGAATGCCGTTCCTGGAGAGACACTGCCATCAATGTGGGAGATATGTCAAGATGTGTGTTGGTTTTGAGGACGGCTCTCTGGAGAGTCTTAGCAAAGAGGTCACACGGATAATCAGAGCAATTCTCAGAGACACTGAGAACAACCATACAATTCACTTTTGGCCCTTTGCTTGTTTTACGTATAACAAGACGTTTATGGATTTTGAGGAGAACTCCTCGAGGGTGTAGGCACAAAAGTTGGTGGCACACTGAATGCCGTTATTGGAGACACTGAGAAACAAGCCCTACAATTCCCTCCTGGCTCTTTCCATGTTGGAGGGAGAGCAAGAAGATTGTTGGTTGGTTTTGCGCCTAGCTCTATGGCGAGAGTAGGCAGAGACATAATTAGGTGACTTGAAGCAGTTCCTATCGAGTCCAAGAACAGTCCCCACCTTTCCCTGCTGGCAGTTTCCATGTGGACATATGTCTTGATATGTGCTTTGCTTTTGAGCACAACTCTCTCGAGAGAATGTTAGCAAAGAGGTAACGGGGAGAGTAGAAAGCAGTACTCAAAGACAGGGAGAACAAGATCTACATTTCCCACCTGGCACTTCCCATGTAGGAGATATAGCAGGATGTATACTGGTTTTGAGGACAACTCAATGGACAATGTAGGGAGAAAAGTTCCTGGCTCCTTGAATGCCGTTTCTGGAGACCCTGTGATCAATGTGGGAGATATGTCAACACGTGTGTTGGTTTTGAGGACGGCTCTCTGGAGAGTCTTAGCAAAGAGGTCACACGGATAATCAGAGCAATTCTCAGAGACACTGAGACCAAGCTCCACAATTCGCTCTTGGCACTTTCCCTGTAGGAGATACCGCAAGACGTTTCTGTATATTGGGCACTGCGCTCTGCAGGGTGTTAGCAGAGACTTTCCCGGGACAGTGAAATCCTACGTCAGAGACACTGAGAAGAAGCCCCAATGTTCCTTCCAGTCATTTTCAGTGTGGGTGCCTTCTCCACGTGGTTCCTGGTTTCACTGCAGCTCTGAAGAGAATGTTAGCAAAGAGGTAAGCGGGACAGTGAAAACAGTACTCAGAGACAGGGAGAGCAAGCTCTACATTATTCTCTTGGCACTTTCCATGGAGTAGATATAGCAGGATATATACCGGTTTTGAGGACAACTCAGTGGACAGTGTAGGCAGAAAAGTTCCTGGCTCGCTGAATGCCGTTCCTGGAGAGACACTGCGATCAAATCCTACAATTGCCTAAGAGCACTTTCCATGTGGGAGATATGTCAAGGTGTGCTTTGGTTTGGAGCACAACTCTCTCTCGAGAATGTTAGCAAAGAGGTAACCGGGAGAGTAGAAAGCAGTACTCAAAGACAGGGAGAACAAGCTCTACATTTCCCACCTGGCACTTTCCCTGTGGGAGATATAGCAGGATGTATATTGGTTTTGAGGAACTGTCCCCAGACAGTGTAGGCAGAAAAGTTCCTGGCTCACTGAATGCCGTTCCTGGAGAGACACTGCCATCAATGTGGGAGATATGTCAAGATGTGTGTTGGTTTTGAGGACGGCTCTCTGGAGAGTCTTAGCAAAGAGGTCACACGGATAATCAGAGCAATTCTCAGAGACACTGAGAACAACCATACAATTCACTTTTGGCCCTTTGCTTGTTTTACGTATAACAAGATGTTTATGGATTTTGAGGAGAACTCCTCGAGGGTGTAGGCACAAAAGTTGGTGGCACACTGAATGCCGTTATTGGAGACACTGAGAAACAAGCCCTACAATTCCCTCCTGGCTCTTTCCATGTTGGAGGGAGAGCAAGAAGATTGTTGGTTGGTTTTGCGCCTAGCTCTATGGCGAGAGTAGGCAGAGACATAATTAGGTGACTTGAAGCAGTTCCTATCGAGTCCAAGAACAGTCCCCACCTTTCCCTGCTGGCAGTTTCCATGTGGACATATGTCTTGATATGTGCTTTGCTTTTGAGCACAACTCTCTCGAGAGAATGTTAGCAAAGAGGTAACGGGGAGAGTAGAAAGCAGTACTCAAAGACAGGGAGAACAAGCTCTACATTTCCCACCTGGCACTTCCCATGTAGGAGATATAGCAGGATGTATACTGGTTTTGAGGACAACTCAATGGACAATGTAGGGAGAAAAGTTCCTGGCTCCTTGAATGCCGTTTCTGGAGACCCTGCGATCAATGTGGGAGATATGTCAACACGTGTGTTGGTTTTGAGGACGGCTCTCTGGAGAGTCTTAGCAAAGAGGTCACACGGATAATCAGAGCAATTCTCAGAGACACTGAGACCAAGCTCGACAATTCCTCCTGGCACTTTCCCTGTAGGAGATACCGCAAGACGTTTCTGTATATTGGGCACAGCGCTCTGCAGGGTGTTAGCAGAGACTTTCCCGGGACAGTGAAACTCTATGTCAGAGACACTGAGAAGAAGCCCCAACGTTCCTTCCAGTCATTTTCAGTGTGGGTGCCTTCTCCACGTGGTTCCTGGTTTCACTGCAGCTCTGAAGAGAATGTTAGCAAAGAGGTAATCGGGACAGTGAAAACAGTACTCAGAGACAGGGAGAGCAAGCTCTCTCTTGGCACTTTGGATGTGGGACATACAGCGAGATGTTTGCTGCTTTTACATTTGGCTGTTGGGAGACCTACAGCACAAAGATATCTAGTTGATTTGAAGCAGTTCTGAGAAAGTCTAAACATAATCCCCACTTTCCCCTCCTGGCACTTTCCATGTGGGAGATATAGCAGGATGTATATTGGTTTTAAGGAACTGTCCCCGGACAGTGTGGGCAGAAAAGTTCCTGGCTCCTTGAATGCCGTTCCTGGAGACCCTGCGATCAATGTGGGAGATATGTCAAGATGTGTGTTGGTTTTGAGGACGGCTCTCTGGAGAGTCTTAGCAAAGAGGTCACACGGATAATCAGAGCAATTCTCAGAGACACTGAGAACAAGATCGACAATTCCTCCTGGCACTTTCCCTGTAGGAGATACCGCAAGACGTTTCTGTGTATTGGGAACTGCGCTCTGCAGGGTGTTAGCAGAGACTTTCCCGGGACAGTGAAACCCTATGTCAGAGACACTGAGAAGAAGCCCCAACGTTCCTTCCAGTCATTTTCAGTGTGGGTGCCTTCTCCACGTGGTTCCTGGTTTCACTGCAGCTCTGAAGAGAATGTTAGCAAAGAGGTAATCGGGACAGTGAAAACAGTACTCAAAGACAGGGAGAGCAAGCTCTACATTATTCTCTTGGCACTTTCCATGGAGTAGATATAGCGGGATATATACCGGTTTTGAGGACAACTCAGTGGACAGTGTAGGCAGAAAAGTTCCTGGCTCGCTGAATGCCGTTCCTGGAGAGACACTGCGATCAAATCCTACAATTGCCTAAGAGCACTTTCCATGTGGGAGAGATGTCAAGGTGTGCTTTGGTTTGGAGCACAACTCTCTCGAGAGAACGTTAGCAAAGAGGTAACCGGGAGAGTAGAAAGCAGTACTCAAAGACAGGGAGAACAAGCTCTACATTTCCCACCTGGGTCTTTCCCTGTGGGAGATATAGCAGGATGTATATTGGTTTTGAGGAACTGTCCCCAGACAGTGTAGGCAGAAAAGTTCCTGGCTCACTGAATGCCGTTCCTGGAGAGACACTGCCATCAATGTGGGAGATATGTCAAGATGTGTGTTGGTTTTGAGGACGGCTCTCTGGAGAGTCTTAGCAAAGAGGTCACACGGATAATCAGAGCAATTCTCAGAGACACTGAGAACAACCATACAATTCACTTTTGGCCCTTTGCTTGTTTTACGTATAACAAGACGTTTATGGATTTTGAGGAGAACTCCTCGAGGGTGTAGGCACAAAAGTTGGTGGCACACTGAATGCCGTTATTGGAGACACTGAGAAACAAGCCCTACAATTCTCTCCTGGCTCTTTCCATGTTGGAGGGAGAGCAAGAAGATTGTTGGTTGGTTTTGCGCCTAGCTCTATGGCGAGAGTAGGCAGAGACATAATTAGGTGACTTGAAGCAGTTCCTATCGAGTCCAAGAACAGTCCCCACCTTTCCCTGCTGGCAGTTTCCATGTGGACATATGTCTTGATATGTGCTTTGCTTTTGAGCACAACTCTCTCGAGAGAATGTTAGCAAAGAGGTAACGGGGAGAGTAGAAAGCAGTACTCAAAGACAGGGAGAACAAGATCTACATTTCCCACCTGGCACTTCCCATGTAGGAGATATAGCAGGATGTATACTGGTTTTGAGGACAACTCAATGGACAATGTAGGGAGAAAAGTTCCTGGCTCCTTGAATGCCGTTTCTGGAGACCCTGCGATCAATGTGGGAGATATGTCAACACGTGTGTTGGTTTTGAGGACGGCTCTCTGGAGAGTCTTAGCAAAGAGGTCACACGGATAATCAGAGCAATTCTCAGAGACACTGAGACCAAGCTCGACAATTCGCTCTTGGCACTTTCCCTGTAGGAGATACCGCAAGACGTTTCTGTATATTGGGCACTGCGCTCTGCAGGGTGTTAGCAGAGACTTTCCCGGGACAGTGAAATCCTACGTCAGAGACACTGAGAAGAAGCCCCAATGTTCCTTCCAGTCATTTTCAGTGTGGGTGCCTTCTCCACGTGGTTCCTGGTTTCACTGCAGCTCTGAAGAGAATGTTAGCAAAGAGGTAAGCGGGACAGTGAAAACAGTACTCAGAGACAGGGAGAGCAAGCTCTACATTATTCTCTTGGCACTTTCCATGGAGTAGATATAGCAGGATATATACCGGTTTTGAGGACAACTCAGTGGACAGTGTAGGCAGAAAAGTTCCTGGCTCGCTGAATGCTGTTCCTGGAGAGACACTGCGATCAAATCCTACAATTGCCTAAGAGCACTTTCCATGTGGGAGATATGTCAAGGTGTGCTTTGGTTTGGAGCACAACTCTCTCTCGAGAATGTTAGCAAAGAGGTAACCGGGAGAGTAGAAAGCAGTACTCAAAGACAGGGAGAACAAGCTCTACATTTCCCACCTGGCACTTTCCCTGTGGGAGATATAGCAGGATGTATATTGGTTTTGAGGAACTGTCCCCAGACAGTGTAGGCAGAAAAGTTCCTGGCTCACTGAATGCCGTTCCTGGAGAGACACTGCCATCAATGTGGGAGATATGTCAAGATGTGTGTTGGTTTTGAGGAC